>NC_061105.1:37535071-37712571 GCF_015104395.2 Macrobrachium nipponense
AACGGGAACATTTTTTAAGTAATTAAACGTCAGAGGGAACTGAAAATTGTTCAAATGTATTTGAACATAATTTAAGGATTTCAGATCAGATATTGCAATTATTACGAAGTGTTTTGGACACTTTCCATAATAAAACGGACTCTTGACTAAAGAGAACTAAGCAGCTAAGATTATTCCCAACGTTTTTAGTGGTGTTCCTCTCATTTCCGCCCCCTGTTTCCACCACCCTTCCCATTTTAATGGTGTCAGCTTTAGTTTGAATTGATCAGTGTAGCCACTAGGCGTCTCGTATCTGTTATCCTTTCCTTTCCCCGTGAGTGTGTTTTGATTTGAACAAAACAAAAAGTGTCGGTAATTCAGAAACGTTATTGTTCGTCATTTATGGTTACTTCTGTCTTCATCTGCCTTAGAGCTGTTCCTATTAGACATTCCGTTCATAGATAGGCAATTAGATAGACATGAGTAGACAGATAGATCATTAGAAGGATAGATTTTAACGAAGGGTGAACGTTATGTTTAGTAGTAAGGGCTGGTTGTCCTCTGAACGCGGCCATATAGTAGTCCTCCGTCAGTCAAGGGAGCCTTTCCACGCTTGCGCCGAAGAAAGTCACTAGACCTAGTCACTTACCCGGTTAAAAATGCCTTCTCAACCTTTCACTGTTTCCGTGGGGCCTTTGAAGAGGCCCGTAAAACTTTAAGAAAAGGAATTCTCATTTTTTGCCTTCTTGTCCTAAAAACCCCGGTCATAGATCTAACATCCCAGGCGATGGGATGTTCTTTCTTCGGAAGCGTGCTAAGAGAGACTCCATCTTGGACAGGGGAAGGCCATTCTTCATTTTTTATTTTGATTTGACACTGATGCTGTTCTTAGCCATTTTAGCCACCCACTCCACCGTAGCCTCTAGCAGACAGAATAAAAGAACTCTAGAAGTGATACCAGCATGATCCACAAATCCACGGACTAGCTGAAACTAGTGCCATATAGCAAAGCCTCTCAAAAAGTTACCTAGTGAACAGTGAATAGCCGCGACGCCCAAGGATCTTCTAGAACTGGCCATTAGAACCTCCAAGCTAGAATCCTCCCCGGACAGGCTTTTTCCTCTGTCCTAGAGTGTATTCAGATAGGTTCTAGATGCATGGAGCCCTCTGGGCCATGGTGTAACGCATATAAACGTACATACATCTTAGATTTATTATCCCAAATAGCCAGTGAGCACAATACTTAGTCTCATGATGATGTCAGCATGTTGTTACTTAGTGTAATCGTCTGCCAAAGAGGCTGTATGTTGTTGTTAATGACGAACTTAGATGTTTATTTGAATTTATGGTTGTTTATGTTGTCGTCAGTGAATGAAACAGTAAAAGGGTTTGCGAATTGTGTTGTTTCAAATGACGACGAGATCATTTCATAGAGATACTGTGCTAGATGACCTGTACATCTCAGATGCTTCCAAAGTTGAGTTTTCTCAGTTTACAAGACTGTTTCGTGAAATGTTGAATAGGTGACATTTTTATCTGTTGTTGAATAAATCTCAGATGCTTCGTTCAATTAATTCGTTATATGAAATTACATAGATATTTCTCAGATGCCTCCTTGATTATGAAGAAATGTTGGCTGAATATATCTGAGTGTTACCTTCCTATATTACAAATATTAATTGCGACCCATCATCATTTTCTGCTTTCCCTGTCACCAGTTTTTGTAAATACCCCACGGGAATTGTACCTAATATCTCGGACTGGATATGAATAAACTGTGAAGAAGGAACACTGCATGCATGTATGTATGTATGTATGTATTGTAAACGAGAAGAATTCGAAAAGTTAAGAGGACCTTGTGCCTATTACAATTACATTTATATCTGGTAAAATAGGGACTAGTAGATTTTATATATATACATATATATATGTATACATATATATACCATATATATATATATATATCATATATATATATATATATATATATATATAGATATATATATATGTATATATATATATATATAGAATATATATATATATATATATACACATACATACAAACACAAATTATATACGCATAGTTTGGTATGAGATCTGAGAAAGTAAGCTGAACCATATAAGGCCTCTATGTTGGATTGAGCTCAGGAAGAAGCATCTCCTTATGTAGTATTTTTGTAGAGAAGAGTCTCGTAGAGCTGTGGAAGCAGGGCAGTAGATTACTGGTTCTTAGGCTTTTTGTACCTTTTGAAAGTAGACTTCATTTTTAATGTCAGTTACGTATAATTGTTTTAGAAAATCGAATTTTCGTGAATATATTCATATTTTATCTTAAAACAATTTTTTTTATGCTCGTGCTTAGTTTTTTTTTTTTTTTATGTCATTTTTAACATCTTGGCTGTATTATTTTGTAGTTATCCCTTGTGTGATCAAGTTACTCTTTCTTTTCATTTATTTTTCTTTTCGCCTTTTTTCAGTATTTGTATCTTTCTTTCTTTCTTTCTTTCTTTCTTTCTTTCTTTCTCCTGTCCGTTCAGTATTCCTGTTCTTCTTTGGATTTTGTTGTCAACTTTGATTTCTACGCCTTCATATCTCCAGATTTTCATTCTCTTTGTTATTTCCTTCTTTCATTCTTCCATTCATATTTCTCTTACCAGCCGTAACGTTTTTATTTTGCTTTTTTTGTTCGTCCTAACTTTTTTTTCCCATAAGTAAAAGTTATTGATTATATATTTGTTGCTCTTTGTATATATATACTCTATATACATATATATACTATATACGCGTGTATATATGTGTGTGTATATATAAGAGCATTTGATTTAAATTTAACTCGTTGGTTTGTACAAACAAGGTTTTATTTTGAAATGAGTTACAGAAACTTGTGAACCTTTTATTTGTATGATTTTGATTTCAAAATGACAGACATCTATTCAGTCCAGAGAAATACGAAGAAGGTTTTTTATTCGAAGTGTTATTTTATGAAAACAACTGTCTGTCTTTCACTTGTGTCATATTCTTGGGTTTAAGTTCAGTGAATTCATGCAACTGTAGTTATTTCAAACTGTCAATAATGAGCTGTCGCTGTCGCTGTCAGCTGGGTGAGAAACTAATTGCAAATGAAGAACTGAACACAAGGACGACACGATTCCGTTCATATTCAATTGGAAGTTTTCGAACTACAGCAAAAATCTGCCACCGAACCAGTCTTAAGACTTCAGGCTGCGGCATTAGACAGGGAGGTCTGACCTCCTGTGCTGTTCACCTTCTTCTGTCGTCACACGCCCAGGAACACGACTGCACCTGATCAAGCGGCCCGCCTTCGCCCCCGTCCCCGCGGGCCACACGCCTCTCCAAACAGAGATAAGGAGATGGCCTCGGTTTCCGATGCTTCGAGGCGTCGGATCGTGCCACCGCCGCCGCCGCGACGGTTGTGTTTTGTACACCAGCTTGGGAAAGGCTCGGCCTAGAACCTCTGGTCGTTCGGGAGAAGCTTGTGTTGTCATTCAGGAAAGAGAGAAAAGACGAATGGAAAATTGATAGAAAAATCTTGAATCATGTCTGTACTCACATTCGGAAAAATCGAGAGGCTCTTTTTCTATAATAATACTAGTGTTATTGGCTGCGCTGTCACAGTGGGTGGCTACATGGCAAGTTATATGCAAAACGGCTCTGTATGTGTGGCTATCGAATGGTCTAGTTGGCATTGCCCGCTGGGCGGACTAGCCGATACCAATTGACTAGCCGCAACATGCCGCCAGAGGACGTTAGCGATGGAGAACAGTAAGTAATAACAAGATGGATATTTTTTTGTGTGAAAAAAATTTTTTTTTCCTCTTTTTGTTTGTGTGTCTGTCAGTGTCATCACAGGATAACAATTGACCGTCCTACGTTTTCTGAGCTGCTGCTGCTGCTGGTGCTTCCGTTGTTGTCTAAGTTACTCTTCTTCTCTTTGCAATCAGCGTGATCATCCTTTTGCTTCCGGATGACTTGAGAAGGTCGCTTTCAGTTTCCTCAGTGGCTCAGAAAACGTGGACAGGTTGGACGTTCCCCGTTTCATTCTTTCATTCGTACTTTTAGACTTACTTTATACTTAAGCCAAATGTTCATCATTGGAGCTTGTTCTTAGAAATATTTATATATAATGATAAATGTTGCTTCGTTAGGTTCAGTCTCGATGGGTGTTGGAATACATGACTCTGCTATGTTCCCCCCGATGCCTTTTTCCAGCCTTTGTCTCGGGGCTTTGATGGCAGCATATACCTACATGTTGCTCATTACATTTAAGAAATATATAACATTGTATTAACTCTGTCATTGTTCTTCTTTGCCCCACCGCCCCCCCAAAAAAAACCCCCCCCAAAAAAAAGTATCCTTTTGAATCAACACCACACCTACCTCTCCCTCCCCCCCCAAAAAAAAAAAATCTCATTTTCAGGGTCCCTTAACATTGAAAAAAAAAATACCGTTTTGAAAACTACTGCTATCAAGGATTTCAGCAAGGCCTAGGTGTGTGCTATCCAGTTCTCCATCTTTTCAATATGCAATATTTGAACTCTGTCCCCCACCCCCCTGCCCCGTCTTTTCATTATTGATTCATGCTCCATTCTCTTCGTGCCCCTTGTCTCCTTATGCCCAGTTCTTCTGAATGTTCTCTGCTCTCTCTCTCTCATTCTCGCTCTCTCTCTCTCTCTCTCTCTCTCTCTCTCTCTCTCTCTCTCTCTCTCTCTCTTCACCTTCGTTTACATTATATATATATATATATATATATATATATATATATATATATATATATATATATATATATATATATATATGTATGTAGTATATATCATATACATATATAATATATATATATATATATATATATATGTATATATTATATATGCACATGCATACATGCATATACGAACACACACACACAATGTGCTTCCTCTTGAAAATGCCGCGCCCCCTTCTCCTCCATTGCGTAAGATTCAGTGTATAAGCTTCTCTCTGTATTGAACTGTATTTCTATTTGTATATTCTCATGCATTTGGTAATAATAGGTGGATGCTCAATGTGTAGAGAAAATAACCTTTGCAATGTCAGTGTTGTTGTATTTTGCCAAGTAGTAGGTGTTTTCTGTTGTAGTGTAGAGGTGTACTGTTTGCCCAGCCAAGTGTCACTATCCAGTTTTATTATTATTGTTATTATTATCATTATTATTATACTTGATAGGAATGGTGAATGTAGTAGCGTTGATGAGTCATGTACGAATTGTATCGTGTCTCTGGTCAGAATTCATCTCAAATCGAGAGAAACGGGAAACGGTTTGATTGTGTGCACAACTTCTACCTAATGTCAGAGTAATCTCTCACCATTACTCATTGCATTTCAGTTGTTGAAGCCCTTCCCTATATACTTGCCTCCAGACATACGTACATAGAAATATTCATTTTGATTTATTCTTTGAAATTCGCTAACAACTGTCAAAAATCTCAAAGCAAGCTTCCACAAAGTTTAAATGAATACAGTTTTCAATCAGTATTGCTCACATCTGTAAACAGTTTATTTTGTAAATTTCAGCTTCAATTTTTCTATAAAATTTATTTCCAAGTTCAAAACTGCATTTGTAATTTTCCATTTGATAGAATTTCCATTCCTGCATTTATAATCCGCTATACTGTTTCTCTCCACATCAAAACCTAAGTAATAAAATATATATATATATATATATATATATATATATATATATATATATATATATATAATGTATACGTTTTCGCACAGGTTACTACATTCAGCCATGCCAAACTAAGGAAAGACTTACATTGTGTTTAAGTACAAAAAAAAAAAAAAAAAAAAAAAAAAAAAAAAAAAAAAAAAAAAACTGACAGTATTACAGCTCTCTAGATACGTGAAAATTTAAATCCTTAATGTTTGTAAATGATAGCACCTTTTAATGTTTTTTTATTGAGTCTCTCTCTCTCTCTCTCTCTCTCTCTCTCTCTCTCTCTCTCTCTCTCATAATTATATTTTTTCTGTATTTATTTTGTATTGATCTCAACGGCTGTCATTCAGTTATTTGCAAGATTTGTTACTTTCTTTTCGCATCATATCTTTTTTTTTTCTTTTGGTGATGTCCTTTTCTTCCTATGACATTCTTTCTATTTTAATTTCATGTCCCTTCTGTGTCCTTTCTCCTCTCCTTTTCTAATCTTCCGTTTGTATTTGTATTTTTCTCCTTTCTTTGTCCTTTTTTCTTTATCAGTGAATTTCTTCTTCCTCTTGCCCAGTCGTAATTGTTTTTGTTATTCTCTTTCGCCATTCTTCGTTGTTTTTTTTTTCTCGGCTAACATTCTTCATCTTGTTCTCTCGTTTCTCTAAAGCCTCTTCTACTTATGATCTTTATTTTCTTCGTTATAGGTATAATGTTTAGTTCTATTTTCTCCGTTTACTCATTGCATGATTTGCAATGTATATGCAAGACTGGGAAATGTTTGCAGGAATGATGTCTTGTACATTTTATGCATGTTATGTATACTACCAATAGTAATGCAACTTTGTACATTGCAAGTTCATTTAATGGAAGATTATTTATATATATATATATATATATATATATATATATATGTATATATATGTATATTATATATTTTATGTATGTATGTATATACATATATATACTTATATATATAAATACATATATACTTTTACAAAATAACACAAATAAGAACGTACTATAAGTGAATTTTGTCTTACCAGAGCTTAGAAAGAAAGATAAAATAGAGGTGAGATAGTGAGTTCCAAAGGCGTACAGAATGTGATGATATATGGTTCTCATCATTATTCATTAAAAGTAATTAGGGTCCAAACATTAGAACAATTGTCATAAACGTCATTCAATGTTTCTATTGCCATAAAGAAATGCAGAATGTTTTATCTACTACATATTATGTTGAGTGATAACACGTCATTCATAATTAGGTACTGCATAATTGTCAGAGTACCGAAATTGCGGAGCTAAATGAACGTCTTGATGCGTAACCTTCTTCCGTATGTATAGTTAGGATGGCGAAAGTTTCAAGGTATGACACAGGGATTGGCATGAACTTGATACGACCAGAGTCCTTGGAGAGGTATTCCGAATCAGAGAGCACATTTCATAAAAGTTTTACCATAGTTGTATGCTCTATGTACAAAAAGAAAAGTGATTCTTGACGCAGGTTTATGATTAAAGAAGGTGGTGATGCTATTGTTCAGTCATCTGCGTTCAGTTGCCCCCCCCCCCCCCCCCCCGTCCCCCCCGCAATATATTTACTGTTCGTGCCACCAAGGGACACCAGCTGCCTCATTTCTGATGTATAGTCTTTTTATCTTTTTTTTTTTCTTTTTTTATCTACCAGCCATTATCATGCAAATCTTTGATCGACTGTTAGTAACACGAAGATATAAAGACGAATCCCATACAGAGTAACAATTTGCCTTATAGCTTTCGGTGTGCTCCTGTGGTGTCGCAGTAATAACACGAACGACGGAAAACTATTCCAATGAAGAACTTGAAGCTTCACAATTTTGTTGACGTTTATGCGATATGACCTGGGACCCCTTGTAGAATATGTTGCGATGGTGGTATCGATCACCCAATAACCAGCGATGTAAGAATCATAAACAAAAGTGGTGTTACGATGTAGGAATAAAAAAAGAATCAAACGACGAACCAATGAGGGAACTAGGAGCCACATGAAAGCAATTTTATGATAAACTATGAATCGTTAATCATGGTGACTCAGAAGTGACGTTTAGTCTCTGGGTAACAAAAGCAGAAGCCTCATGACAAGCATGGTTCGTTAACAGCCTTTTGCATTCTGTCTCTTGCATTTTGCATTCATGGCTGAGGAGGTCAGGTGTAGGTACCCAAGCATGGGCATTTCCCGGAGGGGCACGAGTAGCTGACCCAGTTAGGTAGGCTCCATGGCAGGTTATTTCATCACTACCTTACGTAACACGATGATGAGAGAGGTTTCTTATTTCAAACGTCAGAAATAAAAAAAAGAAAATTGTTTTGCAAACATTTATACCAACATTTATACCAATAGGAAAAGTACTACAATTGATTTCTCTATTTTAATCCTGTCTTTGTCTCTTTTTGCATGAAGAAAAATCTATACTCAGAACTTTTTAATATCAATTGTCTCGTGTTTTCTTTCTTCATTTTGTTATGATTTCTTGCGAAGTGTAACAAGTAAGGAATATTTGTAGTGTTGGTTGTATGTTGTTTGTCCGAGGTAGTGACACATTGGAATATTTTTTTTAGTGAAGTAAGAATGCATAGTAGGTGATAACTGAAAGCAATTGATACTCAACACAAAACTCCGTTAGTGATTATTGCTTTACTCTCCATGATTTTCCTAGTTACTTGTCTGTCAACGAGAAGCGAGAGACAAAATGGTTTCCTTGTTGCTTTTGTGTCGAGTACCCAGCTGCTCCCAACAAATATTTGTCACAAATTAGATTAGAAAAAATGTTCTGTCTATTCAATTGTGACGTCATTGTGTGTGTGGCGTCATTTTGACGTACTGATGACGTAGTAGTAGATAGGTTTAGTTTTCACTGTTTGGTCCAGAGTTTGAGTGGCACTGTGTCACCGTGTCTCCACAGGGGGGTTGATAATGATGATGATGATGATGATGATGATTATCATGATTTACTATAATTGATATTATCACGATGATTTACTTTTCTTGATTTTGTATTTGTTTTTTATTCTTGCCTCAATGTTCCCCCTCCCACTAATAAAGGGAAAAACAGAAAAAACAGATGAAATTGTCCAGTTGTCATTTGATATATTTCAGAAGAGGCTCGTATTATGACGCCTCCTTAAATGTCAAAACTCTTGTAACTGTGATTCTTATTTTACGTGTGGCCCTGTCTGTCTGTCTGTCTGTCTGTCTGTCTGTCTGTTGTCTGTCTGTCTGTCTGACTGACTGTTTCTAATAACATCTTGAATATATCTGATGTTTCCTTTCTCCCGTTCCTGATTTTATGAGAATGCATTTTCATTTTCCTCTCCTTCTTTTTCTTCTTCTTCTTCTTCTTCTACCTCCTGTGGCTTCTGACAAACTTCTCCGTCTTTACGAATTCACACAAAACTAATTCGTTATCATGATGTTTATTATTAATATTATTATTATGAATTATTATTGTTATTATTATTATTAATCATCTGTGATGACACTCGCATCCTCGGCCTCTTGGCTGAGGCTGTGTGCGTCCTCTTGCTTCAAGATGCTTCGCCAAAAACCAGAGAGCCACCGGTGGTCCTATTCTCTCTCTCTCTCTCTCTCTCTCTCTCTCTCTCTCGAAAAATAGGACCACTTGTTCGCACAGAACACAACCACGTTTGTTTGTTTTTTCTTTGTGTACTGCACCAGCCTACGCTCTAGCACTTGCTTATGGTCACTGCTTTATTACTCTTGTATATTTAATACACCAAACTGTAGAGACTCAAAGAAATGATTGATACTTAGTTGCTATAAATTTCGGCCCACTGAACGGGCACCTGCATTAAACAGTCACAATCCACCTTCTGATGGTGCAAGAGGACTTGGCTGACTGACTTCCCCTGCAACGCCCCATCCTTGACAAATGTGGATTTCTAAAACAAGAAGAAGAAGAAGAAAAGAAGAAGAAGGTGGCCCTCCAAGCAACACAAACCTCTCCTCCCCCTCCACACCACCCCCCGCCCCCCCGCCCCCACTTCATGATCATAATGATGTGGTTCTTGTTACTTATTAAGTGAATCTCTGTCACCCTCCCAATGACCTCCATTTATTATTGTTTGTCCATTCGGGGTCGTCGTTGGTCTAAAAGTCCGCAGCAGAAAAAAGGAGTGCTGACGTAGGCTTGGTTGAAGAGATTCTCTGTGTGCGCTTGCGTGCGTGTGTGTTGTGTGTGTGTGTGTGTGTGTGTGTTCTGTTTACCCTTCTCCTTTTGTGATAGGCTGTCTTCCGCCAGTTTTTGTTCCCTCATACCGTCTCCCTCCAGAGAGCACGAATTTCCCAGCTACTGTGGGGCCGGCCCGGGCATTGTTGTTGTTATTATTATATTATTATTATTATCTTCCACCCAGACAGAACTCTGCGATCCTCCTCGAACAGTCTGTCTATCTGTCTGTCTGTCTGTCTCTGAGTGTGTATCCCCTTCGTTTCCGACTTCCTCGTCTCACCCCACTTCATTTTCCAGGTTCATTTTGCAAAAGCTGTCCCCCCCCCAGCCCATCCCTAAGGTTTCCTCCTTCAGGTACCCCCGCCCTTGCTGGCCTCACAGCGCCCCGTTGTCTTTTCCCGTTGCAGGCGAGCCTTAGCCTGCCTGGCTCCCCGTTCGCCTTTCGGAGAGGGTCGAGGGGTAGCCACCAGTTCGCCTGGCGGACTACCAACGGCCGACGGTTCGGCGACAGGAAGCCCCTAGTGCTGTCCACTTACCTGGACGCCCAGGAACACCTGCCCTACGCAGACGACTCGGCGGCCGTGACGCCCATGAGCGAGGAGAACGGCGCCATCATAGTGCCCGTCTACACGAACTTGGGCTCGCGTCACAACTCGTACACCTCCCACACCTCCAGGATATCCTACACCTCCCACGGGGACCTCATCAACGGGAAGCCCCTCGCCACCAAGGAGTCCCAGCTGCTGTCCAGATCCCGAATGGCCTCCCGAGTCCCCGAGGTCATTATTACTGATACTTTTAATCCCGAGTGTGTGAGTAAAAGAAGATGAAGATGATGATGATGATGAGGATGGTGGTGATGATGATGATGATGATGATGATAATCCTGATGATGAAGAGAAAGTTCAGAGTATATTTCCAACCCTCCTTTTCCTCCTCCTTCTCCTCCTCCTCCTCCTCCTTGTCCTATTCCTTATTCCATCATACCCCCTTTTATATTTTCCCCTCGTTCTTTCTCCTTCCCGCTTCCGTTCTACTTCGTAATTAAAGAAAGGACTCTTCGTTGTTATTGTCATTATTACCCTTTTTCCATTTTATATTTTGGTTTTTTTAAAAATCTATTTTAGTCTCATTTATTTCTTTCTTGCCGTTCGCGATTGTAACTAAGGCTTGGAATGTCTTGGAAATGAAGTTTCTTTCATTCGTGCTGCTTGTGTTGACGCGCTTCTCTCTCTCTCTCTCTCTCTCTCTCTCTCTCATCTTTGCGTTTTCGTCTCCAATTCGTTTGATCTATTTTTTGCCGTTATGCAGGTCTCGACCCCTTCCCAAACCCCTTGCCCTCTCCCGTTCCCTTCCCACCCCGCCATGCATACATACATACATTCATACATACTTAATATACTATATATGTATGTATGTATATATACTCCTGCTACCACATTCTTCCCTCTACGAGCATCGCTTAAGTATGACAAAATGATGACGTAAGATCCCCTTCTCACTACACTACCCTGGCCCTCTCCCCTTTCTCCACGCCTCTTCCTATACGCCCCCCCCCCCCCCCACGCCCCCCCCCCCCCCCCTCACCCTTTCCTCTTCCCTTCAAAATGCTTCAGTGGCGTTTCAAACCATCTTGTTATACTCATTTGCGACAATCATTTATTGTTATTGTTATTATTATTATTATTATTATTATTGATTATATTATTATTATTTTTTAAGATTTGCAACACAACAAGGGAATCCCACATCAATCCGCATCTTCCAAAAAGAGAGTAATCCTTGGATTATGTGATATTATGATTATTATTGTTATTGCTGTTTCTGCTGCAGTATTAACGACATCCTAATATTGCTGTTTTCATTATTGTTATTCCATAAGTGGACTCTTCTCCACTTCCTTTTTATCCGCACGCTAAATCCAATATATATAATTAATATATATATATATATATATATATATATATATACATATTTTTTTTAAATATTTAATTTATATTATATATATAATATATATATACTATATATATTATATATATATATTATATATATATATATATTACATATATTTATATTTATATATAATATATATCTATATATATATATATATAAGTATTTTTATTATATATTATATATTAATATATATATATATATTATATATTTATATTATGTAATTACATATATTTTATATATCATATAGATATAATATATATATATATATACAATATAAATATTCACACCTTCACCTTCACTTGTTGTTATTTGTTCTAATGAGCTCACTGTTTCGCACATCAGAATTTCTCTCCATGACCATGATAAGATTGATTAATTATAGATATATATATTTATGCATCACCGCTTCTTCCACACCTTCATTGCTCTTTAATTAAGCACAGGTGACATTCGTCCTTCCTCCCTCCCTCTACCCCGCTCCCCCCCACTAGTAGAGAGATGATATTAGAGAGAATTAGATCATTATTGTTTTTATGACTTTGATCTGTGAAATGAAGAGACTGAGTGATGTAGTCTCCCCTGTGTGAGCCGATGGACCAGCCACTCATTATTATTATGATTATTATGATTATGATTATTATGATTATGATTATTATGATTATTATTATTATTCATGAAGTGTGCCAGAAAGCAGACTGGGTATTCATGGTAATGAGAGCCTGAATAAAAGAACTAATACGTGGTTTAGTAAGGTTATTTCTTTTTTTATTTTTAACATTAGAGGTCTTAAAGGTTTAACCAGTAGAATATAAGCAAGAAAGAGGGTTGTAGACATCTGAAAGAAGACAGCTCCAGAGACGGCACTCGCACACACATGCAGTGACACGAACACCTGCCCACTCCACTCACACGGGAAGACATAAAACAGCAGACATACGACAGCAAACATAAGCAGCGAATACCCACAAAAAACACATTCTCGCAAACAGGACGACAACGACTTGAGGAGGTCGCGTATTCGGCTCCGCTTGTGCTCCTCCTTTGTGCCGCAGTTCTCTTCTGTCGCTCCTCTCGGGTCACGTGACCACCCGGCGGTTCCTCAGAGACTCAGTTCTCGTCGGAGGGACGTCTACGGCTCCTAATGGCTTGACCACTTGAGGGCGTCAGGGAATGCGCGCACTTAGAGGCACGGCTGCAGTCCGACTGCGCTGCTCCTACACCGGACATCCAGGACCCTACACACACACACACACATACACACACACACACACACACACACGAGAGAGAGCGACCGACGCCGGCCAAACACCTACTAATATCTCCATTAAGCCTTTTTTTTATCTGCTTTTGTCAACTTCCCTTTAGCTGGACAATAAAATGCTCAGGATGCTTCCACTCAAACTGGAGGGGGAGACACTTTCTAAGAAGGAAGATGAAGTCATAGATAACATCATTCGGGAAATATTTGGTCCCGATATCAACCTTGAGTATATCGACAAAGATGCAGTAAGTAACGCAGTCGACCTATTTCACAAAGTTTTCCTTCAGTTTTGAATAAAAAGAAATATTTAAAACCCCACTCAAAAGTTTTATATATATTATACATATATTTCTCTTTAGTTAGGGTTTGGTCAGTACTACAGAGAAAGAGAGTGTAGGTGCAATTCAGGTAGGAAGGAGGCAGCAGTCAGTGTGTGCATATAAAGAGTAGAGGTTCTAACTACTATTATGCCCCTGTAGGAGATCACAAAAGGATAGATAGCCAGACGCCTCCGTTCTTGTGGTGTCCAAAACTTAGGTTGGCCACGCAGAGGATCGTCAGGGCAATTTATGATCAAATCAGCGATTTGTCCAATGGATAAATGTGTCCTTGTATGAATAGTAACAGACAGGTTTAGGGGAGATATAAAGATACATGAAACATTTAGAAATGCATCAAAAAAAGACAGTCCTGTTGATTCCTGTCACACTAAGTCTCTCTTTCTTATTTTTCTCACTGTAGTCAGTGCAAGGCACCCCGCTCACCAGATCCAAAGAAAATGTGGTAGTAAGTTTTTCCGAAGATTACGTCATCATCTCGCATATTCACTATTTTGAGTGGCCGGTTTTTTTTATCCCTCCCACCGCCCCCTTACCCCCCCCCCCCCCCCAAGGCACACTCTTCTCTCAGTTCCAGGGTTTCTTTCTTCTTTTTTTTACTTTTTTTCCACAGTTGCTGATTTTATCTTTCTTGTCCTATCTCCCGTCCTCCCCTTTCCCTCCCCCCCCCTCGCCCCCTCCCCCCACCCTCCTTATTCTATTTTTTACAGTTATATAGAAAGTTGTTCTGTATTTACGTGTTGTTGTTTCTTCATTGTGGCTGGGCTCAAACAAAAATTAGGAAGAAGATGAACTCTGCACTCCATCTCATTGGCTCCTCACTCCCCTCCCCTCCTAACCCTCCCCCTCCCCCTCCACCCAAGCCTTTCCCCCTCCCCAGCCCCTTCACGCACATTCCCACTCGAGAAAGTGATCACCACCCCCCTCACTGGAAGCCCTCTTTGCCTCCACTTCCCCCCATTCTTTTATCTTTTCCCATTCCCCCTAAAAAAAAAAAAAAAAAAAAAAAATCAAATCAATCACGAAAATCCATGCCAGTGGTTTGTATGTTTATGCTCGATGTCTTCATCTTTCCCCTGTCACACTGTGGATCACGCCCCCCAAAACCCGGAACTTGCAACACGATTTGTTCCCCATCCCCCAGATTTTGTTTTCTGTGTGTGTGTGTGTGTGTGCGTGTGTTTTGCACCGGCGCACTCTTTATACGAACAAAGCAATCGTTGAGAACTGCTTAACCGTGAAATATTAACGAAACCGAAATCATCAGGAAACCCCTCCCTCCGTGTAAACCCCTCTCTCTCCTCCCCCCACCCCCCCCCCAACCCCCTCTATTATCTCTCATGACAAATTTATGACAATAGCGACTCTTGGGTTCTGGGATTTGTCTGATCTGAACTGACATCCCCGAAGACGTGTGTCAGAACAGAGCTGAGGACAAGTTTTGTATTTTCTTTTTTAAAGAAAGTATTGTTTTTGCCAAGCAGCGTCTGGTCTGTGTGGAATTTGGATGCTTGTGTCTCATAAAGAAAAAGATTTGAACTTTGAACTAAGCTGTGGCGTGATTTTGTCAGCCGCACCTTGAATCGAAGTAGCGCTTCTAACATCGTACAAGGTGGCAAGTCCTTCATGGAAAATGACTCCGATTCCACGGCAGTGAGTATCGGCAAAGAAAATAAATTATGATTTTACTGACCAGGTGCCCTTCGATGTCATTCAACGTGTTGCACAATTTAGTGTGATGATAAATTTCCTTTGCATTTAACGAGACTATTTAGATTTGTGTTCTTGTTGATGTTGACTATATACTGTTTTCATACCGGTGGCTTCTTGATGATTTGCCTTTGTGCCTTTTATTTGATGGAGCGATGATACCTCGTGATGTATGAGAAGAAGCGTCGTCATTCCTGTTTGACGATTAAGGTGATCATTTCTTTGACGGAGCTTGAATCACTGGTCGTGTTTTTAGGCAGGTTGCCGACAGCTCTCAATTGTTAGACAGCGTCGCTCCGAGAAGGAGGTTCACAAAGCGTCATTGACAAAATGGAACGTCAACAGCTACCGATTGATGAGATGACACTATGAAACCATCCTTTTGTCAGATGCAAGACTAATAAGTCCGTGTTATACGAGATGATAGTTCTGTAATTAGAGTTTTTATATAGTTTCTGAGATGGAGCAAGTCGTCATGCGCAATTTTGGAGAGGGAGACGCACACGCACACACCTGTGTTCGTTCACCTGTTCCTAAAGCGGCTGCCGGTTTGATTCTCCGAAATCCAGGTAAATCATTTTTGGCCATTTTTCAACTCCGAGCCGATCAGGTTCTCGGGGCGTAATACTTAGTTATTTCTCTTCATTACGAGGCTTTTTTCTTCTGTTTTTCTATTGTTTGCCCTACTCCCAATTTAATTGGTTATAGTTTGATCTTTACATTAAGATGTTCGTCCTTGGATTCAGTCTCATGCCTTGTAGAATATATGCATACATACATACATATATATATATATATATATATATATATATATATATATATATATATATATATATATATATATATATATATATACACGTGTTATGTTTGATGGGTAATGGAAGTCTTCAACAACGAATGTCATAGGAAGCCAATGCTGAATTCACAGTGGCAAACTGACATCGTAGTTGGTTTGATATCACCTGTCGATTTTTTTATTTGTTCATCATTGTGTTTTTATTTATTTATTTATTTGTTTATTTATTTGTAAAAGTAATATTTGATGAATGTTATATTTATGTTTACATACACTTTGATTTTTCCTCTTATTGGGGATGAGATTGAGACTGAAAAACTATCTCAAATGAAGCTTGGAAGATCTCAAGATGATAATACTAATAACAGCAGCTGCATCTGATCTCATCTTGACTGCTCACTTGGCAGTCGTGGAATTCTTTGCCGTCTTCATTGTTCCCTAAATCACTTCACTCGCCCCTTTGTCAAGGGGTGTGCCTGTCACCACCTATGCAGTAGTGAAGTCAGTTTTTCTTGCAAGACCGAAGCTCCCACCGGGGAACTTACCCGTCTGTCTCCGTTGCATTAGCCGCTTTGGTCCGTCTCAGCAGCCAACCGAAGTGGCAGAGTTTGAGCTGCTGTCCTCAAAACCGCTGACTTCACTTTCTTTCGCAGCTGAACCTGCAACAACGAGGGAAGCAGCTCTTCATTGAAAGAGTCTTTACAGCCAAGTTATTTATGAAAGGAATCCCTATCACCTTGAAAAATGCCAGAATCAGTAGGGTTACACTCGAGGTGTTTCGTCATGAATTGTTTTCAATGAGCCTCATGCACGGTGCGTTCTTTTCAGAAAAAGAAAATGATCATTTGGACCTAATTATAGCTTCACACGACGCACCTGTGTGAGGCAATGTACATTTTTCAAGTAGCTTAAATATGAATATTATACCAGTGAAAATGAGCGATTCTGGCGATGGCAGAATTTCCACAAGAATAAATAACCGTGATAAAGTTTGTGCAATTGTCTGCTTTGTAAAGTGTTAAGGGGAACTGCGCTGGCCCCAGCGCCTCAGTGGCGTGGTCGGTATGGTATTGGTGTACCACCTGGTGGCCGCGATTTCGATTCTCGACCATTCCATTGAGGTGTGAGAGATGTGTATTTCTGATGAAAGAAGTTCACTCTCGACGTGGTTCGGAAGTCACGTTGCTGAATAACCACTGGTTCCTAAAAGCAACTAAAAGCACCATACAAACAAACAAACAAAAACTGCGCCGGTCCTTTCTCCCCGGCCTCTTTCATTTTCTTTTTCATTTTCATTTTCATTACATTTTCGACTGCTTCTGTATTATTCCGGTGTCGCTTGTTGACCAATGACTGGCTTTATCTAACACCTGCAGTGCACTTGGAACACACCCGACTGCAGTTTTGTTGACGTCTTATCATTAGTAGTAATCATGATGATAATGATGATGATCATGATGATGATCATGATGCTGGTTGCATTCATGAGTGGAATTACTACTGTTTTCCCTAATGAGGGTCTCACTATCATTCGCTTTCAGTGGGAAGGTTCAGCGGTTCTCAACTTTTGCTCCGCATCGGCAAACTAAGCATGATTTCTTTCACGTGTTATATCGATTGTTGTTGTTATCACAAACTGTATGCAGAGAGAGAGAGAGAGAGAAAGAGAGAGAGAGAGAGAGAGAGAGAGAGTGAGAAAGTTGAATAGAAATAATCGACGCTTGTTTTTGTTTCATTTTTATTAATGTATGTAATGAACTTAATCACTGGTTGCATTATACCATCACATTATTCATAAGTTTTAACGCTGTCACACCTCATTGTTACCTTTTGGGAGCCCTTGTTGTGCGCAAAATTCTTTCCCCGGAAAAGCTGGATGGAAGATGTACGATGACATTATCACTGGGTTCTTTTTGTACGGATAAATGTTTAATTGACCACTTTTAAAAAATGCTTTCAATAATAAAAATAAATAAGGAATAACAAATGATCCAGTTCAATGTTAATCATGATTTTCGAACGTATCAGATACGTGCGTCTGTGTTCAAATACTGACAGGCCAAAAAATGGTGTACAAAAACAAGACTAAAAGAATTAAGGTTAAAAACTCCTTCGCGAATTTCCTTAAAGTGCACCTTTGTCCTCTGAAGCATCCCTTACCTATCATCTGCCCAACCTGATCCATTTAGTGCCCTTACATACAAACACAGTCTCCTATGCAAACCGCTTAGACACCGACGCTCACAATATGGTCCAAGTATGACGTAACTTTATATAACATATCCTCACGGATTGCCCCGACACCCACACACCTCAAAGGATACACAACATTGTACCCCAGAATTCACTCACCCATACCCAGTGCTCTTAAATGTCTGAGTCACCCCGCCATTGCGTCTTGTTTGACATAGTGCCCACATGCTTGTGTGTGTTTTCGTTTCATTTTTCACAATATCCAGAAGGACTCCATGTTGAGATGGCCCAGATTCTAAGAAATGGAGCCTGTCGCCTGATCCAATGCTTATTACCTGCCACCTCGCCCATCGCTACTCGTATACTAATCGGCATAAGCAGTAAATGACCCATGTGTTTGTAGGCCCTGATAATGCTTGCCCAATATACTCGAAAGCCTTCAAGATCCCAGTCTTCCCTTTTCTCTCTCTACTTATGGATATCTATTCATCTGATTCTATGTATACATGTATATGTTATATTTTACATCTAGATCTGAATTCAGTGCTTTTACTGTAGGTATCAGTATACATGCTATATGTATTCATGAATTTCATCATTAGAGTCAAACTTCTTCGTTCAGTATGTTGTCATAATTGTGTTGTAGAGTTACGACAGCATTTTCAATTCACGAGGCTTGACTGCAGTAGTATGACTTTTTGAACACTGCGGCGGCACAAAATATTATTATCTCCGGAGGATAAACAGACCCCAGGAAGCTGTTCAGTATCCAGTGATAATGCGGGTTTATTTATGCTGGTGGCGTATGGGTAAGGTGTCTGTGGTACCCGAAGAGAAAAGAAATGAGGGAAAGGACTCATTCAAAGTTCAACAAAGAACAATTTGGCGCCAACACATCCTCTTCATTTCCGTTCGTTATTTTGATTGCATGTCATCTCGGTGAGACAAAAAAAAGAAACCATTTCATATCTTTTAATTCATTTCTTTCCTTTTCCCCTGAAAATTAGAAAAGAAGAGCAGAGGTAAGAACACACATGTTATACACACGCCCAATTCTTAAAGAGAAAAGAAAATCCCCTTTTCTGGACACAGTGAACGGGCATTGGCGGGTTGATGCCCCAACCTTCAAACCAGAATTAAACCAACAAACTCGGCTGGTTATTCTACCAATGACCAGCCATTTTCTCATTTATTTCGTTTATTTGCTTCTTCGTTTAAAGCATGCTCGTATGGCCTGGGAGAAATGATTCGTGCCGAATTCATTCTCTCTCGCAAGTTTGTCATTCATAAATGCCAGTTGGAGGGTTCCCTCGGCTTTGGGCAAATACATCGAACGTTGCTTGTAACTTCCTGATGAAATGGTATAGCCTGAGACACCAATATATATATATATATATATGTATATATATATATATATATATACATATATATATATATATATATATATATATATATATGTATATATATATATATATATATATAATATATATATATATATATATATATATATTTAATGTAATCCCGTAAATAAATACAAATTAATTACTTAAATCTCCAGAAAAAGACTAAAAGGATGATACAGTAAATCATGAAAATTCCCACATTGCTCTTAAGGCTATATCGTCGCCAGCTAATTCTGCAGATTTGTTTTAGCGATTATTTCAATGCTTTTCTTTATATTTGCGGGTATGTATATATTCATATATATACATATTTTTCATTTTTGGGTGATTACAAATATCTTCTTTTTTTCCGTTACATCCTTTTTCCTCTTCCTAGTCTTTGCATTCCTCCATCCCTTGTTATTATTATTATTATTATTATTATTAATATTATTATTATTATTATTATTATTTTTATTATTCCGTCCTGTTACTTTGTGTGTTCGTGTATGTGTGCGTGTTAGTCTCTGGTTCTTCAAAACTGAGGACATGATGACACCGACCCCCCCCCCAACCACCACCACATTCTTGGAGAGAATGAGAGAAAGTGAGGAAAGAATGGTAGAAATGCTGTATCGAGTACTCTCACAGCATCTCTGGTAACACAGCAGATGCGAAAAAGAGAGAAGGGGCTCTCGGCCGTCAAATGAGAGAGAGAGTTTCTCTCACCAAAGCTCTCTCTCCTCTTCCGGCCTTTTCACCTCACAGAAAACTTCACTCGATCATCAAGTCCCCAGTTGAGGATTATTTTGATTTTCTGTTTCTTTTCTTTCAGAATCATAGTTAATATCCCTTTCCTATATTGTCGTTGGATCTTAAAATAGGACTTTAAAAACTTCGTAAGCTCATCCATGCATGTGTGTCTTGTCCGAGGATATATATATATATATATATATATATATATATATATATATATATATATATATATATGCTAAGGAACAAATAAGACAGCACAACTGAGTTCGTATCATGATTGGATTACTATCTCCTCGTCAGAACTCAAATGATTAGCCGTGGCGCCAGGATTATTTGGCGCCAGGATTATTTGGGCCCTGTTGAGAAGAGAGACCTTCCACAACACGCTGCTCAATCAGTCACCTTATTTGAATGGACATGCATGCATGTAGTACACAAACGCTTACATACCCATCAGGTAATGTAAAGATGTCATGGTATATGATCGTGTTATTTACGTTCAAGTGCCCTTAGCGAAATAAGGTTTAACAATGGAGATTGCGTTGTTGCCATAACATGTTTTTCATTTTATCTGCCCATTTATGAGGAAGCAAAAACAAAATTTTTTTTCCATTCAGTACGAATCAGACTTAATTTTGAAAGAGCAATCTATTGCTAATTTTTTACGGTTTGTAAAAATAAATCGAGTAATGCAGTAGAAATTGAATTTTGAGCTAACCAGAATTCGTGTTTTCCAAGTATTGCGGATCGGTTTCATTAATTTCATTGAAGACTTTAATTACAGATGACGTAGTTTTATTAGCGTAGAATCTTGCTCCCTTTTCTGATTTCAGCTTTGCGGTTTGCAAGGACTCTCTCAGATACAAAACTTTCCCGGTTAACAAAACCTTTTCACTTGGCAGCGCGATCATAATGTCAAGAAAATCCTTCTGATGCCACCAAGAGT
Source organism: Macrobrachium nipponense (assembly GCF_015104395.2). Lineage (NCBI taxonomy): Eukaryota > Metazoa > Arthropoda > Malacostraca > Decapoda > Palaemonidae > Macrobrachium > Macrobrachium nipponense. The sequence goes on from NC_061105.1 coordinate 37,556,316, forward strand.
AGCATTGAAGACAGTGTGCCCCTCAGATTTGCGCGTAAAGGGCTGTTTAGTCATGCGAAAACCAACCGTGGTCTTCGTCAGATTTTTAATGTTAAACAAAGGCCAGATGAAATTAGATGGATAAATTACATCAAGAACTAGAAACAGTTGAAGAGTTGCTTGAATGAAACTGAATTTGTTGAAGAGGATATAGGAATATTAACGTGGTATTGAGATTTCTTTCTGCTATAGATATATTGTCATGTATTTTGTCTGTATGTTGCCTGATATATTATGTATGTTATCCATTTTATTTATGTTATATATATATATATATATATATATATATATATATATATATATATATTATATATATATATATATATATATATGCTATTGCATTATTTCATGCCTGCTAAAATTAAATATTATTTCACAAGATATTACTAATGATCAGTTAAATATTTTGCCAACAGGTCATGCAGTCATGTTGTGTCAGTATTAACAGAATCAAGTCACATAATTCGTCATGTTGTTTCCTGAAGGATGACCTTAAATAATATTGATGTTATACAAAAGAAACGAGAAGCTAGATTAGTCATTCTCTTGACGAAAAGAAACAGAATTAAATACTTGCATGAAGTAGATTTTCGGTGCCGAGTACCACTCGGAGTGCCAGCCTTGGAGGACGAGAGCTGACTTGTCTTTTCTTTTTTTGTGTGTGTGTGTGTGTGTTGTGGCGGACTCTCCACAGGACCAATCCTTGGAGCCGGAGGAGGTCTTGGCTATGAAACTCAAAAACCCGGAGGCGAACCCTTTCATCGATCCCATTCAGAAACACACAGTAGTCGATATGAGAGGTAAGTTTCGCTTCCTTCTTTAGTCAGAACGTCCTATTGTCATTTGTGTCTAGTTGTCTCTGTTACCAACCACGTACAAAGTTCACGTGCTAGTCGAAAAGAGAGGCGTAGTAAGCCTGTTCTTAGCTTGGCCCAAGCAGGGATTTTTAGCCCCCCACATTCTTCAGTCATTCACATAGGTTTCATTGTGTACAGTTTCTCTACACTTACAATTACGTAGTGTCTCAACCTACTAGGTTCAATTACCTTGAGACATAGAGGGAAATCAACATAATTAAATTTTCCACTAAGGGAGTTTGTAGTTGTCAATTGAAATATTGTTTATACTCAAAACTTCTTTTTCCCATTGAACAATATTTCTCAACAATTCCAGTTCCAGCGTAACCCATCCAAGTCTTCAGTTGTTGCCAATAGATTGCGGTGCTTGAAAACGATATTTACTTTTTTTTTATAGTGAGCTTTTCCCTATTTAGGCGTTAGTTTCAGGCGCTGTTAGTCGTCTGCTCTAACGATTTACTTTTGAGGGTGAGTGAGGGCTGTAGACCAATACCTGGATGGCCAGAAAGTAATCAAGTTCTTACCTCACCCAGTGTTGCTTATGTTACCATGCATTTAGCATATAGTACGTACCTCCAGTGACCCAGAGAGGATCACTGTGGGCTTGCTCCTCTGGATCTAAGAACCAAGGATATTTTTGAGTCGGTAATTCGTAGTTGTTTCGTTCTTCAGTCAAACAAATTCCAGTTGACAAACAATTGCTGCCAAAGGGAGCCAAGCCTTCGTAGTGAACGGCTGGATATTTAAGCAAATGTGAACCAGAGTTTCATCAGCCAGAAAAAACAATTTGAAAACCTCATATTTTGTTCAAAGGACAAAAGCTGTTCTTGCGGGAACAGAAATACAAACGGCCTTGTTGTCGGTGTCAATAAGCGAACTGGGTCTGGTGACCACTTGCATGGTTGGCCACCAAAAAAAGCCAGATTTCATTAGCTCGTAAGGCCTTTGATCATCCATGGAGCTGGGTGTTGGGCCAGCACCTTCATCCCGTAAGTGGTTGGCAACAGAGCATTGGGTAAAATATATTGAATTCACTTACATACTGCAAATTAATTGACAGGTAGCTTATAAATTATATGAGGTGTATGTGTGTGTTTAATTGAGTGTTTCTCTTGCGGCGCCTTTTGCAGACGTGATGGTCCTCAATGACATCATAGAACAGGCGGCCCAGCAGGCGGGCAGACAGAGTCGGGCGAGCGACCATGGAGGTAAGTTGCGATCCCGTTTCACGTTATTGTTGGTTTCCATTGTTTTTGTTTGTTTTTGTTTTCGTTCGATTTGTCCATAATCGTTGATGTTGTTGTTGTTGTTGTTGTCATTGTCTGATTTTTTTTTTGTCGTTTGATATTTCGTTCTTTTAGTAAGCATTTGCTCTCAGCTCTTACATAATGATTATACTCGAGATGACCATTATTTAGCTGTCGTTGTTGTCCTCAAAGTGTTTATGTCTATACAGTATATACATATTTAGACATCCATTCGAGTATTCTTCCTGTGTATTTAGCTGTATTCTTTGCTGTAGCTAAATACAGTAGTGCATTAGCGGATCATGTTTATATAGCCACTGTAATTACTGTGTATTTTCTAATGTACTTATTCGGTTTCCTTGACATGTGTCACTTTTTTCATGTTTTGTTTTCTTCCTTTCGTCTGATTTTGTCTTTGGTTTTTAATCCTAAATCTTTCTACACATTTACTGGTGAGATAAAGCTGCTCCTCAAAGCTTTCTGTAAGTTCTATTCGCTATGGGGAATGGGAGATTTTATATATATATATATATATATATATATATATGATATATATATATATATATATGGACTGGTAAAAGTGTACTGTAACAACAGAATTCCATCTAATAAAAGGAGCCCATAAAAACACCAAAATGTAGGGAGAAAAGTACTATATTTCAGAGACTGCTGTCTCTCTCTTCAGGTACCTGAACCTGAAGAGAGAGACAGCAGTCTCTGAAATATAGTACTTTTCTCTCTACATTTTGGTGTTTTTATGGGCTCCTTTTATTAGGATATATATATATATATGTATATATATATGTAAGTATATATACATATATATAATATTATATGTATATATATATTGTATAATACATATGTATATACACACATGTGCATACATAATACATACACATATATGGTTTCTCTAATATAACATTTTTAATATTTGTCATTAAAAAGGCGCATGTTGGAAATAAAGAAATTCGAATGAACCATTATATTTCGGCCAACACACACACACACACACACACACACACACACACACACACACACACACACATATATATATATATATATGTATGTATGTATGTATGTATGTATGTAGGTACATGTATATACACACACTGGAAACGGTGGGCATGCCCAAGAAAGAACAGAAACCGTTGTTATTAGACAATTCCAAAACACGTGCAAAGGGAATCACAACAATAAGAACAATAACTACTAATGTTGAAGGAACAGCTTTTCTTTGCCTCCAAATGTCAACGAGCGCAATGCCTTTGAGGATTTAGTCCTTTTCTCCTCATATTTATTGCAATAAGTACCAGCATATTTCCATTTATAATAACTATTCATATTTTAAACCAATATGCATGTGTTGGTCCTTTTTATATTGGTTGAGGTGGAATCGGTTATTTTTATCCTTTGTTCGATGTTACATCGTCTGTTTTCATTCGTTTTTACAGTGTTTGTCTCATTTATATTTGTGCTTAGAGTTTAATATTAAAGTATCATTACATATTTTATTGATTCTGTATTTTCAACTGAGAATTGTTGGCTTTCACTTGATTTTTTCATGTATGATGATTATTCAGTGATATATATATTTATATATATATATATATATATATATATATATATATATATATATATATATATATATATATATATATATATATATATGTATATATGTATATATATATATATATATATGTATATATATTATATATATATATATATATATATATATATATATATATATATATATATATATATATATATATATATATATATATATATTGTCTCAATGACCTAAGCATGCGCTTAAAGGAAGGCTGAGCCAACAGTTCCCAAGGAAGCCCTACCTGCATTGTTCAGTAACCAGTGTTCTTAGATTCCATTGGCAGTTCCTTTAGTGGTAAATGTGAAAAGATAATTGCAGTGTGTAGTAGTAAATCTATGTAAATGTCATTATGGTAACTTAATGAAATAGTTGTTCATTGTTAACCTTTGTCCTACTCCCTTTCCCCCCCTTCTCACTCCATCCTTACTCTTCATTTGGTTCAGTTGACGAAGAGGGTGCGTACTTATCCTTTGTATTGTTTTGTATATATATATATATATTGTTGTCATCCTTCTCTTTTTTTTTGGTTCCACTTTGAGAATCATATTCGATAGCTCACTCTAATCTTATATCTATAGCCTTTTAGTCGCTAAACACCATATATATATATGTATATATATATAACTAGTCCTACCTTGTCGTTCGTTGCAATGACATGCGGAAACACGGGTCCTGCAGCTTGTCAGATTTTGTTCTATTTCTTCTCTCACTCTGTTCAGAACTTGGCCTGTGTCAGGTTGGGACTGTCACAGCGATGCTCAGGCTATGACAGTCACAGTGAAGTTCAGATGTCTGAGATATTTATGTCTTGTCATATAGTATACAGTTGGCTCGCGTCGGATGACGAGTTTCGCCAAAATCCATTGACGCTGTGTTCTATCGATCACTGTCACCCAAAGATACACATGGAACTGACAAGCTGCGACCTATAATTGCTGAAGACACCTTACTAAATGTCACTATTGCTTTCATTTTAGTTTGTCTCTAGAATATTACTACTTATCTGCCACTTTCAAACTACTACTTCATTCAGTACAACAAAATTGTAATAGTAAAACGTTTCAGATGACAAACAATATATGCATTCTCACATGACCAAAAAAATCACTTACAAAATCCACAATCACTGCAAAAGACGATTCACAACGAGTAACTCCACTCCCAAACAAGAACACGGAAAGATTATGGCTTCTGCTTCTGAGTTTATTATGATTTTTTTCCCATCCTTTTCTTCCGCTTCCTTCCCTCTGTTTGTTCCATAAAAGCTATGATGTTTGTGTATCTGTTAATGCTGTATATATGTTTATTAGCCAAGAGTTGTTTTTTGCTCGGCGTCTGCTGCATCATGTAGTACTAGACTAGCCCTAGCAATGCTTGGTGGCCACCTGAAGAAGTTACACAGCTTGTCATTATAGCATCTGGACTGAAGCTCGAGTGTATCGGTTTGATTGAAGAGCCAACAGCTCGTCCTGGCTTTGTAGCCTTGGTATAGTCTACTTTGCAGATGATGTTACTGCATGTGTATGATGTTCCCAAGTTGTTTCAGTTTTCTGTAAGGGTCTTTTGGGGGTATATTTCATCTTGAAACAGTCATTGAGTAAGGTGCTTGTATAGTATAGCCAGTTGAAAAGTCTAAGAAAAATATTTTCATATGTCCCATAAGAACTACGTATTTTGGTCCGAATGTTCATTTTACAATGCTCAAAAGAAACTGATCATTTTGGCATGTTTTTGCAAGTCTCCATACATTGCATACCCAATTGAGCATTAGTTCTTTTGCAGGGAAACTGCGACAAATATGCAATTTTCCATATTTGTTAGTGCGTTTCTGTTTTATCTGGATTAGAAAAAAGTCAGACTGGTATGCAATTCTCATTTTCATAGGACATTTAATCTTGTTTGCAAGAACATGAATATGCAAGTATCTAAATATATCTTATGAATGCAATAACTGGCAACTTACAAACGTTTTATGTTATGTGATACTTGAGGGAGGAAATATCATATAGTTCCAGAATACCCTTATAGCCATGGGCATGTCATAAACATACCCATACCAAAACAACCTGGAGCATCATAATGCTTGTCAATTGGCTCAAGAAAAAAAAAAAAAAAAGGTAAAATCATTGGTTAAAACATTTGGTTCTGTTTATTCCGAAGGCTAAAGCAATATTTTTAGTCACCCAGCTATGATTTAGAAATAATGCAACACTGACCGTAAACAGTTTTTTTGGGGAGGTTCCAATATTTTTTCATGGCTCAAAAATGTTGGTTCAGCCCGTATTTCTTGTTTTTTGCCTTAGCCTTTGGGACAGATTACTTACTGTGTTAGCAGTTGTTAATGATGAGGGGGATCTCTAACTCTTAACAGGCAACATGGACGCATTCCGCTGTGACGAGACCAGCAAAGTCTACGGGAGCAGAACACTCTCAGGAGTTGCACACAATCTCTGTCACATTTGTATCAATTGACTGAATCTAGAGATAGGCATAAGGACACAGTATAGGAATTTGATTGCATTTCACATCTGTAAAATTATAATTTTTTTAACAACTGAAACATTTTTGCCATCTTGAAATGTTGATATTCCATCTTCTCTTCTTGAATCCTTTTCATGATGTTTTAAAAGTGTAGATGTTTCTCGTACTTGAATTAGTGTTCAAAATTAATTTCTAAAGTGACTCAAATGAAAACGAATGAGACTCATTTGGTTTCAGTAAGTTATATTTTTAGTAATTTATTATGCAGTTCCAACATTAATCCCTAAGTGATTATGTATGTTTAGCACTATCCATCATTTATGTGAAATGAATAGAATTTTTTCATTAAAATAAATGATGGATTGATATTTTCTATTGGCATCACCATATTCATAACCCTGTCAAATCCCCGGGATATCAACATGGAAGGAGTCATTGTAAAATACTATTATATGTACATGGGCATACCCTCACTGCATGTTACTGCTTAGGATGATTAAGCACCAAGGTCACTTCTGAGAAGAAATTAAAAGGATCAATATAGTTTATAATGAAATTTTTACACTTTATTCAAGGAACTCTTGTTCATTAACATGCTCACTTCGAATTGCAGTTACATAAGTCTAACAGAGTGAAAAACAATGTTGTAATATCACGTTAGATTGCTATGTAATATTTAGTTGGATATAGCCATACATCCAGTAGAATCATAAGCTAAAGCTCTATTGTTTTAATTCTAAGATCAAAGTAAAGGAAATTGATAGCAATACAAGTCTATATTTGTGATCATTTTCATAGGAAAGGAAAGTTGGAATTTTTCTTCTATGCATTTATTGTTGATATTCCTCTTCACTATTTTAATAGTTCAGTTATCCATTAGTCCCAAAGGCAAACGACTTACATCGTCACTGGAGTTACTTCAGAGTTCAGTTATAGTGGAATTAAGTTTAATAGTCCTTTGCGAATCCAAGATCATTACACGTAACGTGTTATAATTGTATTCTAGGATAAGAGGATAAACATGAGCAGTTAAAATGATAAATGAATAGGTAAAACTCCCATTACTCTTTTCTATGATGGATTGAGCCCTTGAGATTTAATCTGATTGCTTAGTGTACGGGCCAAACAAATTCCATTGAACTTGATACATTAATTATCCAACTGAATCACAGCTGTGAGTGGTATCATCAATGACATTTAAGTGAGCCTGTTAAACGATCGAGAATCATGATATGGCAGATTTTTGTGTCGTGCAGTGTTCCTTGTGCGTACTTACCCGACCCGAGAAATGACATAGAATTTACTTCTAGATGGAATGTTAGTCCTATGTACAGTTTAAGACTGAAGTTACAGTAACAAGTGTACTTTCACTCTATTCCCTAAGTTACAAGGTCTTTTGCACTGAGTTATTATATGACAGTGGAGTACAAGTCATAGAATAACTGCTTATATTTGTAAATACAGCTGAATTGTCAGTAATGTTATGGCCACTATTGTGTATTTGTGGCCAGTCCATAACAATACTGTATTCTGTTCTCTCTGTTAAATCTTGAAGTTAACCATAATTTGGATGATCTCATCATTTGCAATTGATGAGATCATCAGTTGATGGTTCACTTTAGGGTATAGAGTTCAATTTCTATAAACAAATATTCGTGTAAATTATTGACATAATTGACGTCAAAGATTCCAGTTCTTGCAAGGATAAATGTCAGAACGTACGAAGAACATCTTCAAAAGTTATATCTTGTTGCTGGATCAGAATTGGTAGTATTAGGTTTCATTTGTTGGAATCTGTTTTTTGATTGTTTATCAAAATGAGTTATCAATATAGTTACTAGCTTAGTTAACTTCCAGTGGGGAAGAAATATATGCTAATTTAAAGAGAAGTAGCCAAGTGAAAATAATCATTGTGAAAAAGTGACCATTTTTCTTCCCCCTCCCCGTACCCCACACCCCTCAACAGCAGGAGCTCGAGGTTGGAGGCACAGAATGCGCGCGAATCATTTCCTGATCTTCAACAACTCAATTCTAATAAATGAATGCTCTCTTTCTCCCCTCGGATCCCCCTCTCGTAGTCTTTCTCGACTGTTGTCTTATGTGGCAAGGGACACGTGACCGACCTCTTTTCTCTTTTGCCCGTCTTCTGCTCTCTCTCTCTCTCTCTCTCTCTCTCTCTCTCTCTCTCTCTCTCTCTCTCTCTCTTCGGTTTCACCTGTTATTCAGATCATCAGAAATAAAGATAGAATGAAATCTATCCTCTCTCTCTCTCTCTCTCTCTCTCTCTCTCTCTCTTTCTTTTAGAGCTCGCATGAATAATGATGCTATGTATAGATTGCACTATCTCTCTCTCTCTCTCTCTATCTCTCTCTCTCTCTCAGCAATCCCACCGGCTTTTGGAAAAGTCAGCCCCCCAAAAAGTTGTTTGTCTGTCAAAGCACAAGAAAAGAAAGAAGACTAGAGTATATATGTAAATAGTATAGCCAGTCGGGAAGAATGAGGTCATGTGTCCCTGCCCTTTTGTTTGATGTTGAGTAGTGAAATAACTGTGCCGTCCTTCCTCCATGGGTCCAAGGTCCTTTACTAACACATTTTATAGTTTCCATCTATTATTTCCCTGCAGAAGAGGAGGAGGAAACTCTTAAGGAAAAGATCAAGAAAAAATTGATAGAATTCTTGAGCAAAGTCATCGACTTTTTCTGTGTTTGGGACTGTTGCTGGGTTTGGATCAAGTTTGCACAGATTGTAGAACTGATAGTGTTCGATCCCTTTGTCGAACTCTTCATCACTCTATGTATCGTCGTCAACACCCTCTTCATGGCCATGGATCACTATGGCATGAACCCAGGCTTTGAAAATTTCCTCCAGATTGGAAATTACGTGAGTATGCCTTTCATTCTAGTTTTGCCTCATAGAAAACGGAATCAGGCTTCCATTTATTTTCTTCCTCTCGGACACCCACCATTTTCAGTGACGCAACTTTGGCACTCGCATTTTCTTTTCCCCTTTTTGGTTTCATTTATCTACGACTTCATCTTTTTCCTTCCACCGTGCTTGAAATTCTTCTTCTCTTCACAGGTAATCAAGACCTCCTGGATGCTTCTTTTATATCTAATTGACTTATTTCCTGTTTAAAGTCTCATCTTAAATTAGCCGTAGAATGTATTAGTATCATACATACATAATGAGTTAAGTTGCGCGTGACCCATGCGGTTGGGAATGCACCGTTGATCGCAATCGGGGTATGGACACCCAACAGGGATTTTGCCCTACAGTGGAAGGCAGTCGTGGATTCTGGATGATTGCTTTCGACCAGACTTCCATCCCATGCCTGAAACTGCTGAGTATCCCTTTGACCGTGACCAACGTGGCGTCCTCGACTGCATGGGAGGGAGCGCACAGCGAACCTGAATCTCCCATGGCAGCTAACGGGTATTGCCGCGCTGTGGGAAATGAACAGGAAGAGATCATGCGAACGCTCGGTCGGTCGATCACACTTGTTGACGGAGTATTCGTTGAGGAGAACCCGACAATCCTTTTCCTTAGAGCACCCCCTCCCCGCCATCGTGCCGAGGTGTAGATGACCCCTACGGCCATCTCCCCCAAACTTCCCATTCCACTGATTTTCCACACTGACACCATGACCCAACAATGACCCTAACAATAGGACACCCCCCCCCACCACCCCCGCCCAAAATTGCTGCAAATTGTAACGAAGGATGTAGCTAATATAAACACTCGTAAGTATCTTGTACGTACGTGGCTCCTCTCTGCTGTAAATGCAAATGGTTTTCCTTGTAGTTATAACTGTAGTTTTGTAGGACTGCGACAGCATAGCCGAACCCCTCTCTCTCTCTGCAGTCTCGCCTTCCTTTGGAAATCATGAAGACGAGCAGTGATTGCAAAAGAGTGCTTCCAGATGCAGAAATATCCAGATGTGAATCGCCTCAGAGCTCAGCTGCAGAATTCTCCACTAATTATCCATCAGACTTCCCTATGTTAAGAAGCAGCTTTGATGTACACTGGAAATTTGTGCTTACACAAGAGGATTCCTCGTGTTTTACAAATAAGAATTGTACTACGTGTTTGAAGATTGATGTAAGCTTGTGGAATAGAAAGCCTGAATATTGTCAGTAGAGAACACATTGGAAAACCTCCCTGATTATTCTCCATCGTGTCACGTCATTTACTTTTCTCTTTTATAACCGACCATTTTCCAAGTTAAATTTGTCGAGAATTCTATTTGTGCTGACTCGCAACGTTACGATGATAATGTCATGGTTATTATTATAGTGATGATGATTGATGTCCAGAATCCGCTCAATTTGTTAAAGTGGAATTTTCTAAATTATCCTTCAAATGTTTTCATTTATCGTTGAAAGCTAACTCTTCTTCATAGCTGGATAATTCTCGTCATATCACTTTTCTGATGTAGTATTCATTTTTATTAATTAATGGAGTCTATTTTTTACTTTCGGAAGTAGTCACAGTTTTATGCAAAATATTTAGTGTTTTCGTTTTGTTGGCGAATTGTTCGAATTCGCAAAAGATGTATTGGTTACTCAGGAAATGTTCCTGTTTGGTTTCTTTTCTTTCATATTTACTGGCGAACACTGCCAGATCATGATCAACCATCCATCATTGTTTTTTCATTAAGGAATAATTTCTTTTAATATCAGTTACGAACATAGATGTGCCAATGCTGGACGATCAGGCCCTTCCAAATAACCACCTGGAGTTGGTTCTAGTTATTACAGTTCATGCTTATTTATTTGTATTGTATTATGTCGGTTAAAATTTGAAGTTTCGCCGAACGATTCATACGTGATTAGTTGATTTTAGCTAATTAATAATTAGCTATCGGCATTTACATCGTTTCATAACTCATTCTTTCTTGCCCCATCCAACAACCCAATAGTCTTTCGGAAGTCTCTTGTAGTTAATTTGTCATTGAATGTCTTCGTTCCCCATGAAAAGTTTTCGTAGCTGGTAAATTAGATTTTTCATTGATCATAATTTAACACAAAATACTGTTGTAAATTAGTCATCGAACCTAAACCTAATTAGTTTTTAATTATATATATCTCAGTATTTATTATGCCTCTCTCTCTCTCTCTCTCTCTCTCTCTCTCTCTCTCTCTCTCTCTCTCTCTCTCTCTCCTCTTCTCTCTCTCTCTCTCTCATGATCAGCCGAACCATAATTCACTTTTGATGCCAATTTTGGCATCGTTGTTCAATCTATGAGTCTTGGTTCATTAATCATTGAATGTCAGTGTAGCAGTAGCCTATAAAAAAATGTAGTCAATTGCTGTAAATACATCGGAGCAGCAGTTTCCAGAGCATAGGTAATAGAGATTAATTAAAGTCCTTTAGCATCTAGAATGTGGAAGAATCAAAGCGTAGAGTAGTAAATACCTGTGCATCTCTCTGTATACACAGCTCTTGTTTATTCTCTTTTCTTCTACCTATCCTTCGTCTATCAGTGATGCATCTTTCTCAACAGCATTCAGGATACAGAAAAAATAATGCACTCTGACGTCTCCCCGCTTCACTTTCCTATGGAATGGCATAATTCACCTGTTGTTGCCAATAGTGTAGACATCGCACCTATTTCAAAAGCAAGTTTCACTAGGCTTAGACAAGCTTTAATGACTGCAGTTGCCTGCGTATCGTAAAACCCTCGGTTTACCAAACTTTTCTGGTCTACGATTCTGAACGTCTCACTCTTTTGGCCTCCAGTTTGTTGGGTAGTGGGAGGCAAGAGGCCTACCAGGTAGTGAAGAGGAAGGGGAAAGGGAAGGGGAAGGGGAAGGGGCTGGCCAAATGTGACGGACATATTTGCTTAATAGGTGAGTATTTGGATGATAACAAATCACGCTAGTGTGATATTGAGAGCCCTCTCCAAATCCTGAATGTCAAAAGCTCCGAAAAGCAATTTCGGAGTTATGTGTACGCACTTTCTGATCTGACTTGATTGGTTCAAATAGTAGCAGTTAAAAATGTCAAATATCCCTCTTCCAGAAAAATTTATGGTAAATTGAGAAATGCGTTTACATCTATCTAGATGACTTAGTGTCAATAGCTCTTATGCATGCTTGATACGTTTCAGCTTTTAGATAGTTTAAGTACTGGAATTTACTAGACGATGCAACTCCAGTCCATCTAAAGAGCTTACGTAGACTACGCTCAGAGCGAATTGTAAGGATTGTTTGTGTACGTTCTTGTACTGTGTGTGAATGAAAATGTGGCCATGGACATCTGCTCTTCATGATGAAAGGAATCGTGGACGAAGAAAACCATGTTTAAGAAAATTACTTTTTCTTCGTATACTATTTCCCATATCCGAATTCAGCTAGAAAACATTCATCAGGAAGACGAGCGTCAAAATATTTGCGAAGCCATCGTCCATTAATAAAACACTTGTCAAGAAAATATCCGCAAAGAGAAAGTTCAGAAAAATTATAAGTTCGTTGTTTTCCCATAACTCCTTTCTCCAGGAACGTTGTCCGGAGATCCTCATCTGTACAGTAGTGTCCTTCTTCCACCTGTTATTGAAATAACGAGCTGATGGGTCTGTTTCCCACCAGCTCTTGCAGTAGGTCTCTCTCTCTCTCTCTCTCTCTCTCTCTCGCATCTCTCCTCTCTCTCTCTCTCTCTCTCTCTCTCTCTCTCTCTCTCTGTTTGGTGATGGGTCTGTATGCATGAACTGAATGTCTACTGCTATTTTTCTGCTAGTGCGGACGCACCAGTCTTCAGAAGAGAGAATAAAAACATGTCTAGTAATTTCGGTACCTTAGCTTGTGCTATGTTATATCAAGAATATTTTCCAGGGAAGTTCGTTCATTTGCTTATCATCATTTGAGCCATGAAATATCTCAAATTATTATTGATTGATACTGTCATGATGGATATCAGTCAAATATCGTTGAGCGGTGGACTATAGACCATGTATAGCTGACTGATTGATTTAATAGGACATTTTTGGGGGCTTACAAGGCTTTCAATGACGTTGAAGCCACGACAGGTGAAGGATTTGTCTTAATCAATAGCGTAAGCATGCCATGTTTTGTATATCTACTATATCTTTTATCATAGAGTCCCTTATAAATAATAAACTGCCTTGCCGTCTTGGAAACTTAAAGATAAATATCTTGCCTTAAATTTGACCTTCCAAGCCTGAATGATGAGAAATATTCTTGATGGCTCCCAGTTGATTCTTGCAGCTCCCCCTCACTACCTCCTCGTTTTCGATTCCCCTATTCCCGTCTGAAGCAATCTCGTTTGTTTTCCCCCTCTGGCAGTTCTTCACGGCCACCTTCAGTATCGAGTGCTTCGCCAAGATTATCGCCATGAGCCCCAAGTACTACCTGCAGGAGGGCTGGAATATCTTCGATTTCATCATCGTGTTCTTATCACTCCTCGAACTCGGTCTTGCCAACGTCTCTGGTCTCTCTGTCTTGAGGTCCTTTCGATTGGTGAGTAGCCACTTCTGTTGCTATTTCATTTATTCTGTTTCCATATAGTCCAGGCAAAAGATAAAATCTTTGGTCTATTATTGTTTTAGAGTTTCAGGTCACGTATTTCACACTGTCGTCAAATTGAAAGAATTCAAGTTAATAATGTGACATTATTGGTTCTTCTGAGACATTATAACATTAATTATGTTGTGTGAAAACATCATTTTTGTAGGTATATTCATCGACAAACATTTACTTTTCTTAGGAGAGTTTTGTTTCCGTATCGGTGTACATTTACATCTACGATCATAAGCACACCATTCTCAAGCATGATTTACTGAAAGTCTTGAGATGACGACACTAATGCAAGTTTATATTTCCACAGCTGAGAGTGTTCAAACTGGCAAAATCTTGGCCGACCCTCAATTTGCTCATCTCCATCATGGGTAAGACAGTAGGTGCCCTGGGTAACCTGACCTTCGTGTTGTGCATCATCATCTTCATCTTTGCCGTCATGGGTATGCAGCTCTTCGGCAAAAACTACACAGGTGTGATTTCAAGTTTTGTCATTGAAATTTTGGGTACGTGCACTAAGTAGTTAGTAAACGTGAGTTTGATTCCTGAGACAGGGATTCTTAACCACGTATTCAATACAGCACGAAGAAAACATTCTAAATGCTTATGCACTATCACTTTACCTTTGGCTTACATTATTGGCTCTCAGACTTAATTTTAACTTGTTCCACCTACTGTACTTTGAGTATATCTTTATTGAAACTGAAAACATAACATCCCATGAACCTACTCCTGGAAAAAAAAACAACAACTATGGCTTATAGTATCAGAGACTTCAGATTCGTAGGTAAAACATCTTATGAAGGAAGGCGTACTATGTTTCCCCGCATTTGTGAATATTACCGCTTCATTTCTCAAGAAGATACTTAAGATGTATTGTATATTTGCTGGCGGGACGGGCATATTATACAATGATCAGCTGAGAGCATTTTAGGAAAAATCCAATTTAATGTTGCAACTTTAACCGTTTTTCATACAAATATTCCTTGGCCTTGAAAGTGTGATCATAAATGTTAGAGTGATCTTCATGAATTCGGGACAAAAAGGTTAAAAACAACACTGATAATGAGGTTAAGAATATTGACTTAGGCTGTGAAGGACAATGCCTTAATTTTTTTTTTTTCCAAAAGCAATATCCTTCAATGTTCCTTTTTATTTCTTCCTTTTCCAGACAACGTCGTAAGATTCCCAAAAACACCGGATGGGCAACTGCCTCGTTGGAACTTCACCGACTTCTTTCATTCGATCATGATCGTATTCCGTGTGCTGTGTGGAGAGTGGATCGAAAGTATGTGGGATTGTCTCCTTGTAGGAGATTGGCCGTGTATTCCGTTCTTCCTCGCCACCGTTGTCATAGGCAACTTGGTCGTGAGTATCACTCTTTGTGCCTTTTGTGGATCCTGTCGCAGTATCTAACTGATGTAGCAAAGTGAAGTTTCTAAGATGGTTTTGACATTACCACAAATCACCACAATCCAGAATCTACATCTAGATCTCATGTAATTTAGAGGCTTGCCACAGTTTTCGGCGAAATGCTAGCGCCAAAGGACAGTACTGTATTTTTTTTCCAATTTGGTTCACTTTAGGAGTTAGGAATGTAGGACCATGCTGGGGAAGCAACAAAAATTGGGGATGGAAGATCTTCTCCTGACTGCTCTCTTTTTTCTTGCTCTCTCGTCTCGAACCCAGGTGCTGAATCTGTTCTTGGCTTTGCTCTTGAGCAGTTTCGGAGCTTCGAACCTGTCCGCTCCGGCCAGTGATGGCGAAACAAACAAGATATCTGAAGCCTTCGACCGTATTGCCCGCTTCAAAGCTTGGATAAAGCGCTCCATATTCAACTTCCTCAAGCTTATACGAGCCAAGCTTACGAATCAAATCAGTGACCAGACGCCAGGTGAGCTTCAGATTCAAGCTTACATTCACACACCTTATTGCTAGAGTCACTCGGCTCATTTTACACCTATGCCACTCCCCCCCACTAACCCCCCCAACCCCCCCCCATTATTGAATCACAACCGTTGCCCCCCCCCCCCCAAAGCTCACTCACGTTTTTTATTACAGAGATGAAACTGGGCTATACTGGATTAAAAATATTTAATTATAAAATTATTAACTGTAGACGTTCCTTTCTGCAATGCCTTCAAACCAACTGTAGTACAAACTCGAATCTTCATTATATTGAAATGAGTTGTGAAATGTATAATATTTTCATTCAAAAAGGATAATTACAACTACAACTTGAATGAAAATTTAGCAATTGCTGTTAATTAATAGCACTCTTCAGCGACACTCAACATTGACTGCTTTGTGTATTCCGACGATGATATTCAAAATTGTTGGTGAAAGTCAGGCTACTTATGGCTGTCCGATTTGGAAGATTATTTCCCGTAGATATGTCCCTGTATGCCCCGTTTCTTTTCAAAAGATATGACAATTACTGCACATTTTTCTATCCCAACACTATGAATACAGTACTTTACATACGTACTGGTAAAGGCAGTCAGTTGAAATGCTTGTTACTGTAATCCTGAGACTAGTCATTGCTGAATTGCAACCACCTTTGGCTATACGTACATATCTCTCCTTAGATAGAATAGGCGTCTCATTCCCCCGAGTACAAAGGTTCGCTAAGAAATGTCAAAAAGAAAATCCAGTTTCAGGTCTTTCAAGGGCCAAACCAAGCTGCAGTCATGCTGATCTCTTCTTCTTCATCATCTTCTTCTTATTCTTCTTCTTCTTCACAGAAAGAATTTGCTATAAATTCACATAGCAGTAAGAAAGAACTCAAGACTGAGAAAAAGAGAACTGAACAAAAGCCAGCATTTCAAAGTCTGGCTGTAACATGACGCTCCAGGCTTCTTTTTTTACCCAGTTTTTTTATATTTACTTTTTCTATGGTGTATCAATTCTGGTGTCATTACCTACGGCGACTTTCATTGACACCTCTTAGGTGTTTACTTGTGACATTTCAAGGAGAACCTGTTTTTATCAATATGTTTGGCACTGCTCAACGTTCCCTTTCTTTCTTTCTTTTTTTATTTATTTTTCTTCTCTTTAACCTCTATGTTGGTAGATACTGTGGTCTTGCGACGAATTTCTCCAAGTTTTTGGTGTCTCCTGTCTTCAGAGGATGCACATTTAAATTCATGTTTATTAATGACCCCAGTTACTACGGAATGCATACCTACTGATGATCCATCGCTACTCTGCCTTTCATAATTACGCAGATCATCAAATTCTTACAGTACAATTTGAGCTGTTTTGTGGATTCAGCAAAAGTCAGCAATTGTAGATATTAATCAATCATGAATAATAATCCACCGTTTCACTTTGGGGATCTCATGAAGATCAGCCCACGTCTCTTCAGTCAAATAATATAAGAAATAAACGTCTTTATTATTATTGTAAACTTAGTCAATCGTTCAGTGAAATAAAAAGTCGCGTAGGAACCTATAAATGAACGAAAAAATACATATTGCTAATGAGATTCCGTTTGCCGTGATGAATGACCTCATTGAATGACAGAAGTCCAGCGTCGTCGGCATCGACATCCCTTTTCATTTCAGAATTGTAATCAACTTCCCTTTTCTCACCCAGAATTCACACTCACAAATTCCTTTGAACTTTTTAGATATCTTGTGAACAGTCTAACAAACTCGTACGGTTGAATATGTGAAGTCCATCCAAATTTGTTGGGTGAAATAACAATTTGCTGACTTGAACTCGTTTTGTCATTGTTTTTACCTGACAGTACATGCCAATAACTTCTTAACGTCCGTTCACACAAATTATTACATGGTTTTTATTCGCCCATTACACAGTACTTTTGTAAACCCGTATAATAATCTTATGTAACCTCGGTTTTCTAAAAACCAACATTTTCTGTGCATATTTTGAAAATTCAGTTTTTTTAATTTTGAAGAAATGACTTGAAGTTCATGTGGTTAATCTTAATCGTAACTTTTTAAAAATTCACTCCATTTTTATTTGTCAATGTGATTGACTAAAATTACAAAAATAAAAGAATTAGGATTCTCCCGAAATGTTAGTAAGAAAAATTATGCCTTGAGGTTTGGCTTCAAGTAAAGATTTTTAATTGTATTTTTTATAACTTTTTATAATTGCACTTGCATGTTTTTTATGGTCATATCACATCTTTTTACAATAATATTTTAAGTAGAAATTTTTTTAGTAATTAATGAACTATATGATTAATGTTGTCAAAAAGATTCCCAGTCTCTCAATAGCCAAAGAAGAAAAAAAAAGAGAAAAATTATGTAGGCATACGAGACTCAGAGTAGTGACAGTTTTTGACATGAAATTTGACAGTCAGTCATTTTACACTGATTAACCAGTATTTTATTGTAGATACAATGGATTAGATCGTGATTTATTGATAAATCAATCAGAGATGTCCCCTATAGAGAGATTTAGTTTCTGTTTCATAGTTTAGGTTATGTGTGAAAAGTCACATGATTTTTTTTATAAACGAGCATAATATTTATCAATAATTTAGAATTGATTAAAGCCCTCTAAAGTTTGTAATTATAAAGAGTACCTATTTCCAATAGTCAATGTAGTTAGCGCAGCTTACAAGGTAGGAATAAGCGATGTAGTTCAAATGAATTAAGGTATATAAAACATCCACTCGACATCCAAACAGTTTTTCATATATAAGCCTTAGGAAGCAAAAGTAATAGAATGGGATTATTAGTTACAGGAAATTTAATCCCCGATAGTACTTGCGTTCTTTTTCCGATCTTAGCGTATAATACTTGCTTTTTGCATAGGGTTATTGACACAAGTAATCACTAGTATTAGCTCAAGTATACGACAAAACCATCTTGAAATAGAAGAGGTATATTTTATATAAGAATCTATGTTAAAAATATTCTGCCTTTAGTATGTTTCCGAAGCTTGGACACAGGCCACACAAGCCCCATTGTGATGTACATAGTTGCCACTGATCACAGGTATTGTCAAAGTTGATGGATATATATGTCATATCAGTCGGGATAATAACGTGAGTTTCAGAATAAGTTAAAGAAATGCCTCCAGCACTTCTCAGCAGACTTTGAGGAAAAATTTCATGACAAACACCTGAGTTAGGGAAGCATTATGAAGCAGCTCCTATATACAGAGGCACACAGTTAACAACAGAATATAAGGACAACCAGAATACAATAGGCAGAGAGACATGATATCAGGATTAGGGCCAGAACGGGACATTGACATAATTAGTGAGTCAGTGTTGATGCGGCGACTTACAGACTCTCGCGATGTGGATGCAGACGACGCCCTCATGGACAGACAGGGTATGAAGAAACTCTCCAAGGACCACACTCAGGTCGACATCCCCATGGACGGGTTGGACCTACCAGGTGAGTTGACCCACCAAGACTGGGTTTTCCATTGCGAACCCCAGTTTTGTCTGCCTTCCTTCCTTCCTTCTTCCCTTACATAACGTGTTAGCATTTTCATCACACGCAGATATTCAGCTAGAGTCCAATACTTGACTTTTTTTAAAAGACCCATTTCGTAAAATTCAAACAACTTTGTAGCAGTGTTGTAGCACTTGAATCTTCTTTGTAGTAGCTTGGTGAAGCCTGCAAGGGCCTTTTAATTTTTAAAAGAAAACCTGAGAATAAATGTCGGTAAGTGACGGTAACATAACGAGCACATCCTACTACTTCATTGCATACAGGAGTGCAGCTCCAGGAGTACGTTTGAAATTGAGCATTTGAGATATCTCGAGTATTTCATCATGGATGTTTAGGGGTAAAACAAAATTGTGTGATTACATTTTGAAAGTAAAGTGAGAAGCGCCGTATTCCATTTGCGGGTTCATTTCCTTTCGAAATGGTCCGCTGTGTTTTGAAATTTAGGTTGAATATGTGTTTTGCAGATTTTAGTAAATTCAAAGTTGATCACTTCTTATTTAGCGTAGGTCCATGAGGCAGACGATCTATTCTCAGTGGGTCCCAACCCTAAAGGAAGCAAAGGGCACGCTTCTCGAAAGAGAGAAATCTATAAGAAGTTGAATTGTTGTAGAGTTAATTGGCCTTATGCCACCACGGAGTCAGCAATGGGGGTAAACAGACTGTCTGAAATGTTATTGTTTGTATGCTATATATGATTTTTCTATATGTCTGTGTATGATATGCCTATTCTTGTACCTAACTTAGATTTACACATGATAAAGAACAAGCTCTATTTACCAATCGCTAGGTGCTTCATAGAACGCTTACACATGCCTTTGTCAAATCTCAAATGCCATAACACAAGAGTCAGAAGTTTCTACAGGCAGTCCCCGGTTATCAGCGGGAGTTCAATCCGTTCTTGGCAGAGTGCTGATAAGTGAAAACTGCCATTAACCAGAACCAGCGATTTATGGCGCTTATGGCGCCGATAACCAGTTAATGGTGCCTTTGTTAGACATGTTATGGCGCCATAAATCACCGATTTTATAGCACTAATCAAGCACCATAAAACTGGATTGCTATTAACCGAGTCTGCCGAGATAAGCGGGGACTGACTGTATTTCCATTTTGTTGCACAAGCACCAATATCAACATCATCAGCATTCACAGTAGTTTTCAGGATTTTTATGGCAATGCAGTGCTTCTTAATTTTGAACTCAAGCAGGGAGCTAGTTCAGCTGAAGTTTTCACAAAAACTATTTTATCATAGCTCCTTCTGATATCAGATGAAAGGAAATATAGTTTTCATATTCTCTGCTCTTCTAAATGGAAAAATATTTCCAAATATTTTTAACATGTCCTTATGCACTGTTATCTCTTGCTACCTCAAAGTAATGTACTATAGCATAGGAATTTATAAACCACCTATAATGAAGTTATGTTGTAACTGTAATTTATGTACTATTGCATTTGAAAAATATAAGTTGATAATTTAGTGTATCTGAAAATCATAGTTTAGCATTGAACTGAATTCTCTATTCACCAGATATCGTATTTAGTTTTTTGGTATTTAGTCATTCCTCTGTCTTTTCACTTCCATTTAGTCCTGTTTGCCTGTGTCTGTTTCTTCTTCCTGTCGTCATTGTTCTCTCATCTCTCTGTGACCTTGTTCTCCCTTCTTGGATTGCTAATCTAATCTGGTGAAAAAAACGTGACAGCACTTGCAGAATAATCAGTGTGTTTCCTCGTTCCTATAACCCATGGGAAACACAGATGGCAAGATCAAGAACAACGCCATGATGAACAACAGCAAACACATCGTCAACTCGATCACGAAGGACAACGGCGAGATCATCGAGAATGACTACAGCAACAAGCAGGTGGTGCGGCTGGACGAGGACGACGTCAGCAACAACTCCCTGGGGTCCCACAAGAACCGGAAGCTGAAGAGCGACAGTGGAAGCCACAAAGGATCATCCGAATCCTTGGACGACGGCGAGGAGAAGAAAGATGCCAGTAAGGAGGACCTGGAGGATGGTATGCTACTTGATGGTACACTCACTCGCACTCAGCTCTCGTTCGTTCTTAGGATTAAGTCTTTTTCGATCGTATAGGAGGTATCCTTGGCGCCGGGGCGCTTCTGGAGACGGAGGCCCTCGCGGGCTGTGCCCGAAGCTCCCGGCACCCAGACAGTCTCATGACCCCCAGCCTTTACCATTACCAAGAGTTAAAGTTTCCTTGTGCTTTCAAAATTGTATAGCGAAATTTATTCAGATACAATAGATATTGGAATTCAGTGTCCATAGTAGATTGTGGTGTATAGCTGCCACTTATTAAACTCTTGTAATTGCCCACATTGAATTTTACATTTTCGCTTGCATCATGATAAAGCTAAATCATTTTAATTTTATCTTGAAGGAAAGAATATCTTTTGACCAGATTATGTGAAGCTGACTGGCATTGAAGGATACCCCTAATACCAGACATTGTACAATGGTGGAAGTTGACTAATGTAATTATCTTTCTGTGTTCTTCCTTATTTCATGGATTTATTTTACCTCCCACTCACCTGTTATGTCCCTCATTCAGTATCAAATAAGCTACGACCTTTTCTCACCTTTTTGTTTTATTTGTTTGTTACAGATCAGTTTAACCTTTCCATGTGTTTTTAGGATCCGGGAATCTTTCAGATTGGCTTCAGTTGTGGTTCCCCCAGAGTTGCTATATTTCTAGTAATCTTGGAGGCACTAATTTAAATTTGCTTCATGCACATTTGCGCGCACACACACACACACACACACACACACACACACACACACACACACACACACATATATAATATATATATATATATATATATATATATATATATATATATATATATAAAGAGTGTTTCAAAATTAGAGGACCCCCTCTACAGCATGAATTAAAATTGATATGGTCAAAAACAAAAGTAATTCAGAACAGGTATTTATTTAAGTTTCCTTCTGAGTATTTAATATTTTGTGTGGCCTCCATTTGCCTGTATCACAGCCTGCATTCTTGAGGGGTATGATTTCAGCAAATCGCAAAAAAGCTGAGACTCAAACTCCATTTTCCTGAGCGCTTCGGTCACCTCTCTTTGCAGGTTGTCGAGGCTTGGCATGCTATCGTAGTTCACTGTGTGCGGTTCAACACGATCATTTAAGATACTATCAATGTTTTCACACACATTAAGGTCAGGGGAGCTACCTGGAAATTCACTTGACGAGAAGAAATCATTACCACTGTTTCGAAGCAGCTCCTATGTCTGAAGAGCCTTGAAACATGGTGCCTTATCATGCAAAAATATGACTTTTTCAACAGATAACACATTTTCAGGATCTTTGAGGAAAGGAAATACTCCGCCAGTAAGCACAGTTTCTCTGAAGTATTCGCCATTCCATGACTCCTTTTTCTTTGATGATCCACACTAACCATTTGTCTGTGAAACAGAGAAAAATTCCCAAACATTCAGGAAATTTCACAATTTGGTGATAGCACATGCCATCGCTGATATCATCCAAATTTGCAGCCCAAATGATGTCATTTTTATGATTTGGCTTCCTGACTGTGTAAATGAAGAATTCATCTGATGTGGCAACATGGAGAAAGTCAGCTTCATCCCAGTCTTAAAGAAATGAACCACAAACCCATGCACAGTCTTCTCTCTGTTTCTGGGTGATGTTGGGCTTGCTGATAACATGAAATGGCTTGATACCAGATTTTTTCAACTCATGATATACAGCACACGATATACAGCAATATAACTTCTCTCCTTTCCCCTTTTTATTTCTAGTTCAAGCGCCAATTTATGTAAAGACTTTCTTGATCTACCCACTGCCTCAGCTATGATGTCTTCTGACTCCTGAGAAAGGACTTCAGGCCTTCCAAGATTCTCACTCTTTTTGCGATGACAGTCATAGGGATTTTTTGTTCCAGTTTCTTTTAACAAAGGATTCATCTCTTTTAGTGGATTTAGCTATCCAGGAACGTGAAATGAAGGATGCGTCTGCATCCCTGGCCTATCTGAAGGTTATAGCCCGGATTCGGTCAGTCCATATGATTTCCTCGAGTCGTTAGCCTGGCTGTATCTAAAAATACAAGAAATGTAAAGTGAAAAATAGCTTAATAGAAACTTAAGATAATCTACTTGGAGATAGGCTATAGCAGAAAACTTCATAACTTTCCATTTGTTCTTTGGAGGGGGGCCTCTAATTTCGAAACACCCGGTATATATATATATATATATATATATATATATATATATATATATATATATATATATATATATATATATTATATATATATATATATATATATATATATATATATATATATATACACACACACACACGCACAAAGTCGACCTCTGCCTATTTGCAGACTCGCCTAGTTGTGGATTTTTCTGTGGAACATATATACACATTATTCACAGACAATTCATCTATTTGCGGTATTTTTCATAGAGAAGTATTCACTAAGTACTGTATTTTCATATCATTTCGTGACAAAATGCAGTTTTATGATAAAACTATTAAGATACTCAGGGATAAGAATTTTCAGAAGGGTTCCAAGTATTTGCGAATATTGGGGATCAAGTATGTGTTTGTATGTGTGCAGTCCTTCATACTCTTGGATCTGAGTTTTTCTCATTGAGAGTGCAATCAAGCATATATTTTTTTGGTTATTTCTTTCATATATTAACCAGTCTCTTTATTTATCTGTTGAATGTTTCAATTGGCATCCGTTTTGTAAAAATGTTTTTGGCTTTTTTGGGGTTTTCATTGATGACAATGAATACATATTACAATGTGTAGGGTGCTTACTGTGCAAATGATCAGAAATACCATGGTAAGAGTGAAGGCTATGTTGGAATATACAGAAGGGATATTGTCTGTTTTGGTGTAAAACTCGGTCTTAGAAATGGTGTATTATTTCACCAGGGTTGTATATAGCTTAATCATGTTGTGGATGGAGTGATGGGGGAACGCTTGCAGAGCCCATGAGATACAGGCAATATGGGATCAGCAAAGCGTTTAAGATCGGAATGTCATGATACTTGCTGACACAGTTGATTGTTGAAGTCATTTGTATGGGAAGGGTGGTTTAAAGGAAATGTAAGGTCATGAGAGTAATTAACCTCAAGAAAGAAGATTAATTTTCTTTTCTTGGGTTGTGGAAGAATGGAATGGGTTAATTCATGTATGCATTGGATTTGGGAATATATAAAAGAGTGCGGTGAATTACAGGACAGGTCAAAAAATAAAAGTACCACAGCTCTGGAGGAGTTGTAGAAGGAGTGCATGGTATGGAAATAGTGTGATTTTGAATGCAAATGAAAGAAAAGAAAATCGTAAGAAGGGTTAACAGAGTGAACAATGTAGAATTATAACGATATGATAAACACTGCCTGAAGACCAGCCTCTCCGCTCTGGCTCTGTGTTTCGAGCTAGAAGGTCGCAGTACTTAAAATCCAGTCTTGGAACTTGCCCTTTCAACCCTCATATACAGTTTTCCCCGTATTCACGGGAATAGGTACCTGCCCCCCCATGAATAGCTAGAACCGCGAATAGTTGAAACCCCTATAAAAATGCTTAAAACTGCTTATTTTGTTAGGTAAAACTGAAGAAAAACCCACTAAAATTGTTTATACATGGTTTTTTTTAGGTTTTTTTCCACAAAAAATGCATTTTATTATGAAATTGGTAAAAAAAAACCACAGGAATTTGTGGGTATGTTTCATAAAAATACCACAAAAAAGTACATTTTCCGCGAATAATGAGCGTATATGTTCCAGAGAGAAATCCACGAATACGTGAGTCTGCGAATATGGGGGTTCACTGTATTACCACCAGTTTAGCAGTATGTGTTCATGAGTAATAGTAACAATACATTATTCATGTTTACATTTTCCTGTTATTATTATTATTATTATTTTTTTTTTTTTTTTTTGGTCTAACACAGGCCTCCCATTCGACTGGGTGGTATTTATAGTGTGGGTTCCGGGTTGCATGCTGCCTCCTTAGGAGTTCATCACTTTTCTTACTATGTGCGCCGTTTCTAGAATCACACTCTTCTGCATGACTCCAGTTTTTCCAGATTCCTTTTGAGGGATCTTGGGATCGTGCTTAGTGTTCCTATGATTATGGGTACAATTTCCACTGGCATATCCCATATCCTTCTTATTTCTATTTTCAGATCTTGATACTTATCCATTTTTTCCCTCTCTTTCTCTTCAACTCTGGTGTCCCATGAGTGATACTTTCTTCTTGATTTTCTCAATCAACGTCACGTCTGGTCTATTTGCACGTATCACTCTATCTGTTCTGATACCGTAGTCCCAGAGAATCTTTGCCTGATCGTTTTCTATCACTCCTTCAGGTTGGTGCTCGTACCACTTATTACTGTAAGGTAGCTGGTTTTTCTTGCACAGGCTCCAGTGGAGGTCTTTTGCCACTGAGTCATGCCTCTTTTTGTACTGGTTCTGTGCAAGTGCCAGACATTCGCTTGCTATGTGGTTTATGATTTCATTTTTCGTATTGCACTTCCTACATATGGGAGAGTTGTTGTTTCCATCTATCGTTCTTTGAACATATCTGGTTCTTAGGGCCTGATCTTGTGCGGCTGTTATCATTCCTTCAGTTTCCTTCTTGAGCTCTCCCTTCAGTAGCCATTGCCACGTGTCATCGCTGCCTAGTTCTTTAGTCTGTCTCATGTCTTGTCCGTGCATTGGTTTGTTGTGCCATTCCTCTGTTCTGCTTGTCATTCTCCTGTCTCTGTATATTTCTGGGTCTTCGTCTACTTTTATTAGTCCTTCTTCCCATGCACTCTTGAGCCACTTGTCTTCACTGGTTTTCATATATTGCCCCAGTGCTCTGTTCTCGATGTTGACGCAGCACCTATGCTTAGTAGTCCCCTCCCTCCTTCCTTTCGTGTTATGTATAGTCTGTCCGTATTTCCTCTTGGGTGTAGTGCTTTGTGTATTGTCATATGTTTCCTGGTTTTCTGATCTATGCTGCGAAGTTCTGCCTTCGTCCATTCCACTATTCCTGCGCAGTATCTGATTACTGGCACTGCCCATGTGTTTATGGCTTTTATCATATTTCCGGCGTTCAGCTTTGACTTAAGTATCGCCCTGAGTCTGCATATATTCTTTCCTGATCATGTCCTTCATCTCTTGGTGTTTATTATTATTATTATTATTATTATTATTATTATTATTATTATTATTATTATTATTATTATTATTATTATTATTATTATTATTATTATTATTATTATTATTATATCAGTTTTTTGTGACCAATTTATTTCAGGCAACATCAATCATCCAGTCTCTCAGTATTATAATTTTCCCTTCATATCTTCATCAATTTAATTTCTTTTCATGATGTTGAGAGCGTCATTATTAAGGAAAGTGAATAATTATGTTGGAAGTGAATAATCAGAGCATTTAATATAAAAATAACTATAATAATAATAATAATGATAATGATATTAATATTTTTTATTGTTATTATTATTATTTTTTTCTCTCTCTCTATCACAGTCCTCCAATTCGACTGGGTGGTATTTATAGTGTGGGGTTCCGGGTTGCATCCTGCCTCCTTAGGAGTCCATCACTTTTCTTACTATGTGTGCCGTTTCTAGGATCACATTCTTCTGCATGAGTCCTGGAGCTACTTCAGCCTCTAGCTTTTCTAGATTCCTTTTCAGGGATCTTGGGATCGTGCCTAGTGTTCCTATGATTATGGGTACAATTTCTACTGGCATATCCCATATTCTTCTTACTTCTATTTTCAGATCTTGATACTTATCCATTTTTTCCCTCTCTTTCTCTTCAACTCTGGTGTCCCATGGTATTGCGACATCAGTGAGTGATACTTTCTTCTTGATTTTCTCAATCAACGTCACATCTATCTATTTGCACGTATCACCCTATCTGATCTGATACCATCGTCCCAGGGGATCTTTGCCTGATCGTTTTCTATCACTCCTTCAGGTTGGTGCTCGTACCACTTATTACTGCAAGGTAGCTGATGTTTCTTATTATTATTATTAGTTATTATTATTATTATTTATTATTATTTATTATTTTATTATTATTATTATTATTATTATTATTATTATTATTATTATTATTATTATTATTATTAATCAGTAAACTGGAGTGTTCAGTTTAACTGTAATAACTCCATCGATATGATTTTTAAATATTAATTAATAAATATTTCTATTGCAATAGTGAACCTAACCCTAATCCCAAGTCTAACTGTGAATAACACTCAAAAGAGAAAATAAGTCTTCATGCACCTCATAAAATTATCTCTAATAAACTACTTATCTAAAAGGAAATAAATTTGTTTTCATTTAATCCTCCACCATTGTACAATATAGTTTAGTAACTGTAGTTTAATGCTGCTGCTGTAATTTTAAGTTGCATATCCCCATCCTCTCCCTGTCTTTGTCTCTCTTCTTGTTTTAATCTAAATTCCTTGTACTTTATATTTCGGTGTGCTCTCTCTCTAGCATGGAAATAACACGCAAATTCACACCTATGCCATATCAGACCTGATATTTATTCAAATTGTATTTTTCCTATATAGTTTTTTATAATGGAATTGTCGTCTTGGCAGTTCCCTGTTTTCATGACCATTAACAACCAAGATGAAAAAATCTCTTATGAATAATTCCCCAATGTCACAGCTGGAATGTGGAAGAATTTTGTAGACATTTTAAGATGGTTAGGTCAAGCAATTCATGATCAACAACAAGAATGCATTAATGTTATGATATTGTATGGTCCAATAGTTACTGTATTTCAATCACGAAACAAAAAAAAATCATGAGATAACCTACTCTTTGGTCAAACAACTCTTTATTCACACTTTGAACACAAAAGAACTCTATAGAATATTTAAAAATTGCTGTCAAATAGTTTCTTCACGTATTCTCTTAACATAAAAAGTTTTTTTTTAATCAAACAACTTGAGTAAATACCCTGTTTGGGAAATGATGTGACCACAGTTTGTAGTTTTCATCAGTAACAGTATGTTATTGACAGGTATTGCAGTAACACAGATGGTTCAGTAACTTTTATTACATTCTGGTTGAAGACCATTTTCTAGTTATAATTGACAGAAGCCATTTTCTTATTTCCATTGAGGGAGATATCACTCCTGTGGTCACA
The DNA here is from genome assembly GCF_015104395.2 of Macrobrachium nipponense. Classification (NCBI taxonomy): domain Eukaryota; kingdom Metazoa; phylum Arthropoda; class Malacostraca; order Decapoda; family Palaemonidae; genus Macrobrachium; species Macrobrachium nipponense. Next base: position 37,584,712 of record NC_061105.1, read on the forward strand.
TATTTCAGGGATATGGTCTGTCCTGTGAAGTGCTAAATATCTATTGAATTTTCTTATATTCTTGTCACTTTCTTGGTCCCTTTATTTTTCTTGTACAAAATTGTTGTACTGTACTGTTTTGCCCTGCCCTGGGTCCAGCCATATATCCAACACAGAAGGAATCTTTCTGCTTTGCTCTTACTAAAACTTGCTGGGACTTTTGTGTTTATTCATTCGATTTTCCCATTATTATAATAAGTTTTCTGTTACTAAAATTGAATGAGCTATATACCATAGTTAATTTTCACTTTACTAGTGAGGTAGAACCCGGTGCCTTAGTTCACGTTTGCTGTGATTTAAAAGGGTTAAGTATATTAAATCTCTGTTATAGTGTACCCCGAATGTTGCAAGATGTGACGATAATCATTCAAGTTTTTGCTGTAGTTAAAAATAAGCCAGGATTCTGTGCTCACATTCAGTCTCTTTAAGCAAAGACCCAAACACATGTGTAAGATTTATTTATATGAATGCATTTAATGATGAATGAAGGAATAAGGGGGAAATATTAAAAGCATGGAAATTCCTCATTGTTCTCTGTGTGGTCTTGTTTTGTCTGTTTCATAATTGATATGTGACTTATTCTTTATACAGTATTTAACCATAACAACAGATTGTCTTTTTATTCACGGGACTGGATTCTGAATGATTTACCAGAATTTCAAGAAACAAACATATTGTGCAGAAGTTTATATGCGACATCATTATTATTGTTATATTTACAAAGGAATTTTTAGGCAGAAGATGTTACTTTGAAGTTATTTTTTCCACCTAGCCTTGATACTACATTTTTGTGAATAAAAATTATGTTTCATGATGAATGATAACTTGATTTTCTATTAGGGAAAATAAACAGAAACTTCAGTTGTTGATGCTGAAATCAAAAGAAAAAAACTATAAACAGTCCTGTTTCAGTCAGTTTTATGTGGGACAATGCATAGAGAACAGGAAATTATTTCCCCAAGCACAAGACAGAAAATTATTGTTTCCCTCCCTATGTGTTCAGACCCGCTATAAGATTTTCTTACGCACTTTTAACCTTAACCCATTGCTAATGTTACTGCTGCTATTGCCATCACTGCCGCTTCACTCTGAGCTTGGTGATTTTGTGCTTCTGCTAATGCTGACCTCTCGCTTTTTTCATTCATCTTGTCTTTTCAGCCTCTGGTCCCTGTGACTGGCTGTCCACACCCATGGAGGAACAGGAATCCGGCGATTGTACTTTGTCACCTTTCATTCCCAGGAGCCTGACACCCTAGTCTGCTCGTCTGACCACCGTTTTATATTATACAACGAGTAAAATGTTCATTTAGTTGGCAGCTAGCAGATGGGGATAGGTCCTCCTCCTACCCCTCCCCCCCTCCTCCACCACCTCTTCCTTCCCCCTCCACATTACTCGTCTTTTCCTTCCTCACCTCCCAATGATTTATAGGTCCTCTTTGCCCTTATAATCCACTTTTCCTTCAATTTATTTTCTTAGTTTTGCCGCCAAAGCTCAAAAACGTTGATGTCCACATCACCCACACGCCTCTCCACAGTGGCTCACGCAAGTTTTACTCATTAAACATGTTCTCAAGCTCTCCAAAGTCCCTAACCTGACACACTAAAGCTTCCTGTTTTCCTTTCAGATTTCCAGGGATCAAGTGGTGATGAGGAGCTCCTGGAAGATGGTGAGCAAAGACCACCTATGATGGACACTGGAAGCGAGATCATCCTGGACTTCCCATCAGATTGCTTCAAGGAAGCATGCTATATTAAATGTCCCTGGTTTCGAGTGAGAATCCTATTATTTTGTATGCTTGCTTGTTGTTTCTAAAAAGTGTGATCACTGAAGTTTTTGTAGAAATAATGGATAATACAGTTATTCAGTCTTTTTTTTATTTAATAGGTATAATTTTCAATTTCTGAAATACTATATCATATGTTATCTTATAGAATTTGGGGCACCATAGATAATTAAAATTCAAAGTTGGAGAGATGCCGGATATAATTCTACATGTTTGTTTAAGAGATGTTTTCTTTTCTTTGAAAAATAACCTAATTATTAAAGCTGGTAAAATTGTGATGGTCAGAGACTTTCAAGATATGTAACATAATAAAAAATACCAGACTTAAAATGTTTTGGTGGTGTGACAGGTGTTCCTCTGACTCAGTTCATTCTCCTTTCCAGGGTGATCCTGATTCTCCATTCTGGCAAGGCTGGGGCCATCTGAGATTGAAGACATACCAACTGATTGAGAACAAATATTTTGAGACAGCTGTCATCACCATGATTCTCTTGTCTTCTCTGGCCTTAGCCCTGGAAGATGTGCACCTAAAGACCCGACCTGTGCTTCAAGATGTTCTGTACTACATGGATAGGATCTTCACTGTAATATTCTTCATTGAGATGTTGATCAAGTGGGTGGCCCTCGGATTCGCCAAATACTTCACCAATGCTTGGTGTTGGCTTGACTTTCTCATTGTCATGGTAGGTGTTGCCTTGATTTGTTACCATTATTGTAAATATTCACCTTCAGGATAACAGTAGAGAATTCATATGTCTCCATTTTCTTCCTTTTTCATTGCTGATGTTTTAAGCCATTGAGTCTCAAAACTAAATCTTATTAGACTTCTTTGATCTAAAATTTGCTTATTTCAGTGAGATCCAGCTGAGGCTGTTTATGAATCTTTTGGCAAAGATTCTTGTGGCAGCTTCTACAAATGTGGTTTTATGTAATTGTGTTGTAGATTAGAAAAACTTAATTTCTTAAAATTTTTATTGATTTCAGGATAGATTGTACAAGTATACTGTGAAAAAATATTATCCATTTGCGTGTAATGCTATCAAGTTTCTTTGTGTAAGAATATTTTCTTGTCTAGTGCTGTATTCCATTAGTACTTCATTTGTTCTTCAACTTCATAGCCACACCATTAGTCACCAACTGATAGCCGTGTGAGTGACAGATTCCAAAAATTATCATTAAGAATTAATTGTTGTGGTGTGGTATGATTTTATTTAATTAAATCAGTTTGTGTTGCATGTACTATGCCAACTAACATTTTACATTCCAGCAGCCCTATTTGGGAAGGATGTGAGACTTGAGTTATGGTGTCACTGGATGAAAAAGCAAGAGTGAATTACAGTGGATATGAAAAAATGACAGTTCCATCTACATATATAATGACCACTGATGATCGTAGTCTTACATCCTGCCTCCATCTGTGTTAAGGGACAGACCAAACATCCAGCTTTTTACAGACATTGCCATGTGCATAATGTGTTTACCTTTTCAATATTTCTGAGCTTTACATGATTTCTAGATTTCTCCTGTTAAATGTTTATCAGTTACTCTTTTAGTTTTAATTAGCTATAAATACGTATTTTAGGTATCATAACAATAGGTCTTTCTTGCATCATCTAGCATGAAATGTGCTGTGGAACTTGAGGTATTTGAACTCCGTGCTATTATTTATAGTGGATTATGAGGTGCCTTTAATGAAATATCACCTCAACTTTCAGTATAAGGAAATGAAATAGGCCATACTGTGTATGTTTTTTAGCAATCCATATCAGATAGATGCTTTTTCTGTAAGTCTTAGAATTTGTTTGAAGTGGCAAGTGTTTGGATGTACCAGGTGTAACATCTTTTGGATGTATAAGTGTTTGGATGTACCAGGTGCAACATCTTTTGGATGTATAAGTGTTTGGATGTACCAGGTGTAACATCTTTTGGATGTACGTATAAGTGTTTGGATGTACCAGGTGTAATATCTTTTGGATGTATAAGTGCTAGTGCATATGAGCTGGAAGTAGATCATATCTTTCAAGTTTACACAGTATCATGATGTAAGTGTTTTTGCACAATGTCATGATGTAAGTATTACTACACCTTTACATACATCATACATCAACATGTTTGAGTTTTAAGTGGATTCACTTCGTGTAAAAGTGCAAGTGCTTGAGTTTAAGTGGATTCTTCAGTCTGTGTCAGCCTTTTGGGTCTGGTCACTGTACTCTGCTAAATTGGTCTTGTAGGTCTCTCTGATTAACCTGGCGGCCATTTGGGCTGGTGCTGACGACATACCAGCCTTCAGATCGATGCGGACATTGCGTGCCTTGAGACCATTGAGAGCTGTATCGAGATGGGAGGGAATGAGAGTAAGTAGTTACTTCCAGAGGGCTCTCTCTCCCTACTTGAAGCTGCTGACCATCGTGGTGGTTTTAGAGTTGCCTCAGCATATCTGAATAGTGATGTTCCTATATAGCTCTCCGTAATCCTTGATTATCCTTGCCATTTCTTCCTTAAACCACTTCCTCATGTCACCCTGATGATCTTGATCACTCTTGCAACTGTCCACATTACGCTACCATGACTTGTTAAACAGGAGAAGGGTATAGGGTAACATAAGGGAGGAGATTCTCCTCCTTGCCCTACCCCTAGACTGTACTGTGTATGCGTGTGCATATGTGTGTGACTCAGTGTTCATTGAGCTGTGTAGCAGATTTTTTTTTATTGTTTCCTGATTACTCCATCATCCTCGGTTGTTTTTTCATCCATGATATCCTCCCAGTGTTCCTCACTTTCCAAACCTCAGTATTATAGCCATCCATCCTTCCTCTTCCTGGTTGAATCCCATGAACATAAAGCTATCACTATGAATATGCCAAGTGTCCTATCTTGGATCCTGCTAAATGTAACTGCGCGTGCCACACGTGAGCGAGCAGCCGACAAGTGTGTGACCATGTTTAACCAATGTCTTTTTCTCTCCCTGTAGTTATGTGGTGTTGGACGTTGGTGCTACTGCAGCTGTGCCAAAAATGCCCTGTCTTAATCTTTCTAAGTACTATAACTTCTGTATCAGGCATCTTCTACTTCCTCAGTCTTCTCTTTTCCTCTCTCTTCTGTTCCTCTGTGTAACTCGTACGGGCTCTGATTTCCAGGTGTCCTTGATTAACCTAGTGGCAACCCTGGCTGGAGCAGGCAAAATTCAGGCATTCAAAACGATGCGAACGCTTCGCGCGCTGCGTCCCCTGAGGGCTATGTCCCGTATGCAGGGCATGAGGGTAAGTGCTGCCCTCAGAGCAGCAGCAGCCTAAAATCAGAATTAGCAGCTGCACGGCGCATGATTGATTCCTGCTACTGTACCGAGCAGAATGCTCTTGCCTCAGCTGCGCTGCTCAGTACCCATGAAGAATCTTACTGCCAGATAAGTTTAAAGATAAAAAGGACTGTGACAGCGTGGCTGGAGGAGCCCCTCTGCTCTGAGCCCCTGTGATATTCTGTTTGGAAAGGTTGATTATATGGATTTACCAGACTTGGTTACTTTTTCCTTCAATGGTAAAGGAATGGCCTAATTTCTCTCTGTAAGGCAGAGGATGAAACTTGTCTCTTATTAATGAAGTGAAGGAGAAAGCTTTTCATTCCTCTTAAGGCAAATTAGGTATCTTGCCTTTATATTGTAGAAATTGAAGGAATAATTTCCCCTTTTCTGGGCAAAACTTTGTGATCAGAAATCCAGACAGATTCACGGGCTTCCAGTTCCACAAACCTCTTTATACTATCCAAGGCGACATGCGCACTCGAATTAATGGTCAATTGATAAGGACACAATAGAATAAGTTAGTCGACCCTTCAGGTCGTGACGCATGCGCACTGATAGTAAGTCTGCATGGGCACCATCCCATATAATGAGCATGAAAATATACATAGCCCATTCAATCACCATATCCACTAGAACTGACAAAGTAGGTATCACATTCATTCAAACTTTATTTATCAGTGATATCACATTGACTCGAGCCATCAAAATTTTATAACACTGACCTATATTGACAAATATGGTAATATCCCATTCAATAAAACTGCCAAGTTATATCATATTAACCCCAACTTTCTAGGTATATCGTATACACCCCAGTTGCCAAACTGTACAAACTTACACTGGCAAAATGTGTACTTCACTTGAACAGCAAAATTTTTTGAACTGCCAGATGGTACACTGCACCTTATAAGTTGTAATTAAGTTAGAATGAATCTCTTTTATATGTATTCCTTCCAATTACATGTGTGTATATTTCTTAAAAGAAAAAAAGATTTTCCATTTTTAAGATCAGCAACACACCAGTCATGTAACAATTAAGATTCTCTTAATATGTTATGAATTACATTGTCCAAGAGAGTGAATCCTTAGATGGGGATAACATTTAACATTCTCAAGTTTGAGAACTTTTTTTTTTTTTTGTATCTGCAAAGGTAACATTTGAAATGCTCAACTATCAACCAAGAAATTGCTAAAGAAGTCCATCAGACTTTTTTTTCCAATAACTACACTGCTTATTTCCTCTTCAGAATCTGATTCATATCTTGCATGAGCAATAAAAGCATCTTGCATGATCATGCAATTGCATAATCTGATACACTGTCCTCTTTCTGTTTGACTGTTATGTCTTTGTTATTTTACTCCTCACCTTATACTTTTGCTTGTTGTGCAAACTTACAATAATCAAGTTTTTTTTCACATTGCTTTTACTTCAACATGTGCACCCAGCCTCTTCTTGTGCTGTTGTTCTGCTGATTTGCTTTCCCAACCCCCAACCACAGATGTAGGGTAGATTCACATACTGTTTCCCAGCAAGAATAAACGCATGTCATTCCCAGCAATGGTATTTGTTCTTGCAGTACAGATTGCGGGGGTGGGGGACGGGGGTTAGGTAGTGATGATATTGTAGCAAATAGAAAAGATTTATAATGAATTATGTCCAAAATTCAGTCCCTACATATGAACGTTTTGGTTAGATTGTGTGTTTAACCATTTATTTTTGTGGGAGATCAACTATTCATAATAGAATTTTTGCAACTTAAAGTAAAAACCATTGGTTGTAATGAATTTTAGAAGACCTTGTAGCACTCCCAATATCTTATAGGAAATTCAATTACGTATGTAGTATTAATCAAATCTTAAGATTCTTTTATATGAAGATTGCTCTAGACCACAGGTCAATTTCCTCTCATTTGGTGTTATAAGTGATCAGTAAAAGTCAAATAAATTACTTTCCTTACATACCAACGAATAAACATTAATTTCTTTTATTTTTCTGGCAACTTTTGCAATTCAGACATAATGGAATTATCTCTCTGATCGAGTTAAATTACAATAGTCTTTTAGCATAATCAGGTCTGACTTGAGAATGGCCCAGTGAGATATTCTGCCAGGTTGTTACTAAATCCTGAGTTAGGTAAATAACAATATTATCCCTGGCCTGGCTGTCATGTAGTCTATTCAGATTATAAAATCATAATTTCAAATTAGCTTTATGTTATTGTGAGGATGCTTAACATGATTTATAATAATAGTAGAGAGACAAGCATGTTAGAGAACCCACTTAACTGAATAGGAAAATATTAACTACGTACAGATGTATGTATTCACTGATAACAGATAATATTAACCATAACAGCAGCTAATTATGTTCATGATCATTTGAAGTCATTCAAGAGCCTTTAAATTAGTGGTATTAATTGATGATTGACAGCATTTAAAATTAGATTTTAATCCATTCCTTCTATCCAACAGGTGGTAGTGAACGCCTTGGTAGGAGCTATTCCATCCATCGTCAATGTGTTACTCGTGTGCCTCATTTTCTGGCTCATCTTTGCTATCATGGGAGTGCAGCTTTTCAATGGAAAATATCACAAAGTATGTTCAGGTGATCGTATCTTTGAGTTATTTTTCAAGTGTTCGAGAAAAATGTCGGTCATTCATTCGTGTTTACTAAGAGTAAATTATAGTTCCAAAGAAAATCACCGTAAGTTTATTTAAGGTTCACTACATTGATTTCATGTTAAGTAAAGAAGAGCATAGAGCAGTTTCTGAAATATTCACATAGTTCACCAATTTGATTACAAAGAATGTGCTTAATCCCTAAAATGTTTCTATGAATTTATGTGCACAAATACTAGTGAAAGATGGTCATTTAATGCAACAACTGTCAGCTATTCTCATCATTCAGACAAAAATGTAAGGGCCCCTGAAATACTCAAAAGGTTGATTATGTCAGATTGATTCCTCACTAAATTTATTTATTTGTTTCCCTTTTCAGTGCATGAATGATGATGGCATCAGAGCGGATGCAGAAGAAATACCTAATAGAGAAGCATGCATATTGGCAAACTTGTCTTGGGAGAACAGTGAAGTGCACTTCGATCATGTAGGGATGGCATACCTCGCCCTCTTCCAGGTTGCCACTTGGAAGGGTTGGATTCAGATCATGAATGATGCCATTGACTCCACACAGGTATGTGTGGAGAGGGAGGGGGATAATACTTGGAGGTATTCGTCTGTGGGTCTTATCTCTGGAGGGCATTCCTTATAAATGACCCAAGTCAAATATTTCTTAAAAATGATAGTCGGTGTACAATTTTGCTACCAAAATTTAGCAACGTAGCTTTTCATGAAACTGAGATTTGTTCTTGATTATTTAGGTCACTGAGTTCTGCTTTCAGTATTCAGAAGTGGTTCAAATACCTGATTAGATCCTAATCTTAGGGAAGGGTATCCCAGTCTGTTCATGACTGAAATTTCATGAGCAGTATGTGCTATGAACTTATTTTTATCATGCTTTTGACATTCTCTACCTTTTTAATTCTCCCCAGTATTTGAGACTTGGTTATCTTCCTCTTTTTAATCCTTCCCAAAGACCTTAAGACTTTTGTTCATTCAAACTCTTTGTTATCTGCCCCTTCCCTAATCATTTTTCCAAAAAGGTATGTAATCTTTTATCGGTTGTTACTTTGGGTTATCTTCCTCTTTTCAGTTTGCATCAAAATTGAAGACCCCTTTGGTAATCTCATCGGTGTTCTTTGCACTTTTCTTAACTTTCAGGTTGGCGAACAGCCAGTGAGGGAGATCAACATTTATATGTATCTGTACTTCGTCTTTTTCATCATCTTTGGGTCTTTCTTCACACTGAATCTCTTCATTGGTGTCATTATCGACAACTTCAATGAACAAAAGAAAAAGATAAGTATCATGGTGGTTGTCTTCTTTAGAAAGGGTTGCTGTCGAGGGGCTTTAAAGTCTGAAAAGCAAGAATGAAAGGACTTATTAAGTATGTAGTTACTCAAATTACGTGATTCAGAGCCAATCTTGCGATTTCTATAAATTCAGTACGCATAGGGTATTTCTAACATTACAGTAAGATGCTGGTCAGTACTATTTGCTCCCATTCATTAAAAATTAAACCTTAAACTAAGGAGTGTATTTTGGTCATTAAAATTTCTTTGGATGTCTTTCATGCCCAAATATCCACTCTAGATATTGTATACCAGTATTCCTACTATGTACATTCCCTCTGGGTATGTTTTATTGCATGAAGAATTTTTAATACAACAAGCCTAAACTTGAGGTACATCTGTTCCACACCAACCTTCTTTCATCATCAGAGGGCTGTGAATGCTTCACGATAGACTTAATATTTGATAGGGGGCGCGTAGGGCATTGAGTGGGTTTTTATCTGTTAAAACTGATGGTGTCACTCAAACCACAGAGTTACATCTAGAAAGAATATTTTTCTTATTTCAGTTGATTCCAGACATTTGGCATATATTTAGAAAAATATGTTTACTGAGTACCTTTATCCATTTGAAAATTTGTAGATATTTTCTCTTTTTGCATGTTATCATAAGCTTGTGCATTTTTGACACCTGGAAATTGCTCATGGTATTGCCTTACTTTTAGAGAGTAACATTTTGTGTGTAATCTTTGTAGTTGCTAAATAAGAAGTCCCTTGGCATACTATTGCCTGGGATGGTATAACTCAAGAGTACCTTAGCATACTATCTTGGATGGTATACTTAGGATACCTTGCATACCATCCTCCGGAATGGCATAACTTGGGACCACTTTGTTATACCATAAGTATAACAAGGAGAAAATTCATAAAATATGGTTTTTTAAACAAGCTAGTGCAATGTGTTTTGTGATATCCACGCAGGAGGGTCTCTCGAGATGTTCATGACAGACGACCAAAAGAAATACTACGCCGCCATGAAGAAAATGGGCTCAAAGAAACCACTTAAAGCTATCCCTCGCCCACAGGTATGACCTGACCATAACCGCCTCCTCATGCCTAACCCCTTCCCCCCTTTTTTTTGGCTATTGGCTTTCCCCTCTCTCAACATCACTTTGTAAGCACCCACTGATGTAACCCCCTCCCCAGCAAACCTGAGGCCAGCCCCCTTCAAGCAACCTCATCGTCAGTTAACTTCAACAAACTCAAACAGCCAATTTTTCCCAAATCCTTTCCTTTATCGTAGGATTCTCTCTGGGTCCTTCGTTCTGCTTTTTCCTTCCAGCTTTTTGTTTACCCACTGCCCACCATACATCCTGGCCATTGCAGATGCCTAATTCTATCACTGATAGGAGGTTCGGAAACCTACACCCATCGACCAAAGAGCAAGTTCATCTGTGGTAACGTTGAAATGTTTCTAATAGTTTAAAGTAGATTTGAGTGAACTAATAACTTTCACATACACAGAGTTGTAGGTGCAAATTAGACATTTTTGACATCCAAGCTAGCCTAGTGCTTAGGGTAATACAGCTGACATGTTACAGCCACTTGTTTGTGGCTCTTACCATTTTAATAAAAATTGTCAGAAAAAACAGCAGACAGACATGGGACCACTGTTCTCGTACACTTCTTGTTAACTAATTTGGGGTATTCATTCTTCCTTCTAGCACCCAATTGGCTGTCATGTATAATGATGACTGATTCCCAGAATCTCGTCTTTTATTTTTCTGAATGTTCAAGTAGCTTATGTAATGCAACCTCAAGAGCACCATGTATTTATTTTAACCTCTGTAATTATAAAAAGAGTACGTATATTATCTGTTCTCACTCTCTCATTCATACATGTCAATCATCTCATTGCATATTGTTGCAGTCATTTTATTATTTACTCCTCTTTTGCTAGTCTAAATGGATAAGCCTGCAGCAGAAATAGGACATATGCAGCATGGCAATTATCAGACTTAAGGTGAAATGAAATATTTTGTAATACATTAACCCTAATGCTATAACTAATTCAATTTACACTTTGTTCAGTATCATTACCCTAGTAAGCTCTCTCTCTCTCTGTTTTCTTTGGTAAGAAATAGAATATGTATTGCTTATATACATCTCTCACCCTCATATAACCTGTCACCTGAGTACACATTGTACTTTTTTTTCATCTTCAGCAACTGTTTTCCCTGAAATATCAGTCAGTCTTTTCTCGAGATACCTGACTTCAGCTTCACATCAGCCTGTCTCCTTTGCATCAGTGTTCCATTACCTTTTCACCAGTAATATTATCTTTGTATTCATCTGTCACTTGTTTAAATTTTTACATTAACATGTCTTCAGTCTCTCACTGACCTAACTGTTTCTTCTAATTCAAAATGCTTCAATGTTTAAAATCACAAAACCTATCTTCACATGAACTTTTTCCTGATCTTCAGCTATTTGTCTGAACGCCGCCATCTTCTTCTTCACGTCAGAGCACCTCATCATCACCCTACTAATCTTTCAGATTTTTTACCGGTATTTCCAGGGTTGTCTGATGCATTGTCTTATCTTCTCAAGCTTCTTCTAGGTTCAAGAAAATGAAACAAAAATAATAAGCACAAGAACTTGTATTCACTTGCTTTCCAGTTGAATATAATCCGTAACAATTTAGTAGTGACTATGTCTGGTACCCTAACCCCCCTTCTTATCCATATTCCTGTGTAATCCTTGTAGTCCTGTGTGATGGCATAGTAAACCCCCCATATCATTTATCTCTCATGGACCTTTCTTACCCATTTACAAAAGGATACCAATTTACAAAAGGGAATCAAACTGTGAAGTCTACATTAGGGATTGATTCAAATACTTTACATGCAGTTTACAGAAATTGACACATGTTTATGTTTCATGCATTATATAGTTAAGTTTGCTCTTTTATCCAAGGGAAAGATGACACAAGGAGGAAGTAGTGCTGAGTTTATCACAATGCCTGTTTCTCATGTTGTAATCACCTTCCTAGTTTTGAAACTGTTTTACATCTTGATCCAAAGTTTTGTTTTATCTTCTGCATTCCATACTGTATAAGACATTTTCCTTATTTGTTTGTAATTCATAAGCATTGGAGCATAGTTGGAGGAATGGTATTTAGGGCCAAGCCCAAGTATGCAGAAGCCAAGAAAGTAATTTAGTGTTGGTGCATAAAACTATTCATATGTAGGATTTACTGAATTTAGGCTTTAACATTATCTTTAAAATGACTTTCTTTGAAATGAATGACCTCAATTTCAGTAAGTTTACAAGTCTTTTGTTAATAAGCAAGGCTTATTAAACAAAATGAGTACGTATTTGTATTCAAAATTTTCAGTTTTAAGCAATCCATCTGCCCTGAATTTTTTAATAATCCTTATGGGTAATGTTTTTTATACTAAGGAAAGGCATCATTCTACTCATTTCATTTGATTTGTTTTAGTAATACTTTCCAAAACACCATTTGTACTTGGATCTCTTTTTAAAGACAGGTTAAGCTTACAATTCAACTGGGCAAACCTCAACACTACACGATATATTGATGATGATCATGACTCATACTTGTTTGCACCAGCACTCAGAGTACTAGTCACTAATCTCTCAACTACCAGTCCTTTTTCAGATGTCATAATTCATTATTGTTTGCACCAACTCTCAAAGTCACCAGTCACTAATCTCTCAGCAGCCAGCACTATTTCAGCCATCACCACATACCAGAGCACCAAGCGCTTGATATGTTCCTGGTAGCCAAGACGTGTTTTGATGTTTTATTTTTGTTTTCCAATACTGTGCCATATGCCTAAGAACACTTCACCAGATCTACTGTCACTTTCAAAAGCATATGAAATATTAACTTTGACATCCATCACAATCTAATAACCTCTGAATGTACACCTATGGAATTTTAACTTTGACATCCATCACAATCCAATAACCTCTGAATGCACACCTATGACATTTTAATTTTGACATCCATCACAATCTAATAATCACTGAATGTACACCTATGAAATTTTAACTTTGACATCCATCACAATCCAACAACCACTGAATGTACACCTGCCCATTACCCAAGTTCACAAAGAAGTACTCTTCCCCATTGCCATGACCCTCCCTTTTTGCATACTTCATATCACCTTCCCCCATTACCTATACTATCATCTTTCCCCTTGCCACCTATACCTTCTGGTCACTCTTCCCTTTGCAAGTCCAATCATCTAACCCTTCTTTCATCTACGTAACCCAGCCCTGTTTTCACTATCCTTAACCTTCCCATCTCACATTTGTCACCTTCCCTTTTGTAATGTAATTTCCTTGGTCCTTGTCAACATTTACCCCCTTGTCATTAGTTTCCCATTTAACACTACACTTTCTCACCCTTGTCACCTTCCCTTTACCAACCGTAGTTGCCATGTCCTTGTCATCAGTGCCACACTGCCATTTTTGCCCATATCACTTTACCCTCTGCCATCACCTTGCCACAATGACTATGCCTTATTCCCACCAGAGAGCTTCTGAAATCAACAGAAGTGGAAGACCTGAACCTCACTCAATCCGTTTTCCACGAAGTTGTAGCCGGTGTGTGATAGGAGATGCTTCACCCTCACCTCTTCAACTCAGTGTCCAAAACCCTCGCAAATATCACGCTCTGCCCTCGCCTGCTTATTGCCATGATATATCACTGCCAAGTACCAGTTTTATATCTCAAGAAACCAACCAGATGACAAAGTGACTGGTCATTATAGCCCATTGGTTACCTATACAGAAATCCACAAGATACCCACTTGCATACCTTATGAAGGATATAAAAATTGAATTAATTTTGAGTTAATTTTAGGTAAAAAGACAACCCAACATCGCAGATTTGTATACTTTCACAATACCATTTTTCTAATTCACATATCAATTACTAAAAAGATACAAAATTGCATTTTTAAGGTGGTCATTTGACCCAAATGTAATTTTGATTTCAGACATTAACAATTTAAAAATAACAAGAAATGACAGGTTTTAGTATAATTGCTTTTTCACACTAGTTATCAGGGTGTTAGTGACAGTTTATCACATCTATATGTAAGGATAATTGAGGTATGTAAGTCAGTACAAGTAGATTAATAGTTACTGAGCAACAATTTTATTGGTGAGATTGATGGTAATCAGGTTGATAGTTACTCTTCATTGCGTTCCTTGTAATGGAAGGAGTTTCACTCCCGTTATCATTTTGATGAGCTGGTCAGAGATGCCTTATCTGGCTGCTGTATATGTACTAGCAGTTGACCATACATCTGAAGTGTACCTCAGCTTTGGTACATGCTACAATCTTAGTACATGACCCTCCATTGTCTATCTTATGAATGCTTGCTTGAGGATACAGTAAGCTAGCTGTTGTCATTTGTCAATGTTATGTTGAATATTTTTTTTTATTTTGTTCATATATTTTATTATGTTAATTCTCTTGTGTGATGACTTATCAAGAGAACATAGTGACAATTTATGAAACAGCCATGAAAAATGCAGCTTCTTGTTTGGTGCACCATATTGACAATTATTTTGGCAGCCAATACTCTGTAATAAATCGAAAAGGCTGAATTTTGGCTAATTTATTTTAGTGCCTGGTTTGTGTTTGTTCAGCATAAAGTCCAATAATTGTTTTAAACCTTGAGTGTTGCAAAAACCATTTTACCTCCACAATTTCCTTAGTAGCAGGCAGTACAGAATTGTTGTTGATGGCTATTGCATTGACTCTAAAGCTATCCTGCCTTTTGTGCAAGGTGGTATTTTGGGAATTGTTTTTTAAGCTCTACCAGTAACATGGTTCTTTTTGTTGAACGATTATTTCTGTGGATGGCATCCTTAGGCTTCCATCTTTTACACAAAATTTCTGAAAGTTAGGAAATGCTTTATTCTTAACAATGGGTATTAGGATTGAAACCTTGGTTTGAAGTCTTTAATGAACTTTGTTTCAAGAAGGCAAACCCTCTATTATCCTTAGCACACTAATGAATGAATTTGAATTGTGTGTTTTCTTCTCATGGAGCATCTGCATCCTTATTCTCTTCAAGTGAAAGTGTCCCACTACTCTGAACTAAAGCTGTTTCATTTAATTGTGAAACTCTGCTGTGTAATGTTTAGTTATTCTAGGTAATATTGATTCAACCTTAGTATACGGACTTTTGTTGTTCATTCAGTTTATACTGAATTCTGCTCGCGTTTCTTGTACTGGCTCAGTTTTAAACTTTTTGCATACGGATATTGTATTCTGTAGAAGCCTAAGATGACTATAGCACTACTATTGCTAATAGCAATGATAGTAATCTAAGTAAACAATCATATGTACTACTATGTATTGGTACATTTGATAGTTTATAGTAGAACAGGAAGTTAGTCATTTACAAATGCATAGTTTGGGCAACTGGCAGGTATACATTAGTAAGAACTGGTAGTTACTGATGTTTAGTTATATGTACTATGTTACATTAGCAGTTCTATAAACATACATCTGACCAGTTAGTTGGCTTGTCACAACCAATCCTTCTTGCATTTGGGCCAATTGGTAAGCAGACATTAGGAAAAAGGACTATATTATGACACAAATTATATATGTACAACATTTGCTTTTTGACATGTGAGACACTGTACCTTGCTACAACTGAAATGGCTTCATAATTAATGGAAAATAATGCTTAAATTGTTTATTTTCATAAGCTTTGTGTACAGTTTCATATATAATACACTTTGTTTTTATCAGCTCTTAAGCCTTGCAACCTTTTCTCAACAAAATTATATCAAGTTATCCATTTGTAAAGTTCAGGTTGAATATTTCATTAAAACAGAAAAAGGTTAGTAAATATTGTTGTAATGATTGTGATATGAAATCATCAGCATTATCACTGAACCACTTTCCATGATCATTTCTTAATTAAGCATCAGTGTCAGTTACAACTTTATAAAACAAATGCATATTTAAAAGTGGTCACTTTTCAAAGTTATATGGTTTAAAAAAGTAAAAAGTGCTGTCCTAGTAATCAGAGCAAATGTAAATAACCAATGACAAGAAAAAAATTATCAGAACCAGCTGTAGATCAACTCTGTAAACTCTGTTCTTAAGATATATATTTCATTAAAAATAAGTTTTTTTTATTAATACAGTACAGTATAGCTTAATCCAATTATAATTGTAATGACTGTATTAAGACTCAAAAACTAATTTTCTGGGCTCAGCCGTGTCGCTCCGTGAAATGTGTCCTCTTTAGCACTTTCCTCGCCCAGAAATAGATTTTTCCTACGTCAAAATCCCTTAATTACACCCTTAAAAATCTTAAACCTCTTTTGAGAAAAGGTAGCAATGGGCTTGAAATGCTTGATGTTTGCTATTCAGAATGAAAAAGAAAACACACTTGCAGCTTTTATGAAAAAAAAAAACATACCACCAAACAATATATTTAATGGATGTGTGTGCATGCTAGTGCAACTGTTCATCATATACAAGTGCTGTCATTATGTGTGAGTAACAGAGTAAACATGGGTGTTTGCCATTTATTATATTATATAAGGCATACAGTCAGTTGGCTCTTGGAGAAAATATGTATCTTCAGTCTCTGGTACCCATTTTCCATTTCTTGATTGAATACTGCAGGTCTTGACAATGTTTTTACTCATTAAATGCTGAAATCTGAGGCTTTGCTGGGTAGTAAACGGTTGAACAGAAACTGATGCTGCCTTCTCTTGGATTTTGGTATGATATTTGAAAGCGAAATAGAACAAGCTATGAAGAAATATGCATATATACACCCACTTATCTTCTGAAGTAACTGCCAAATGATTACAAATTTTAATCAGAGTAGAAGAACTCCAAAGAATACTATTTATGGCAGCAAAGAAAAGCGCCCCATTGGACTATGAAATTAGTTTCCAGTATAAAATCATGAATATTGAATAATCATTTGATACTGGCCTTTTATAGTAAACCTAAATTATACAATTACTACTGGTTGTAAACATGAAAGGAAGCTATTTCAGTGTTACCCACTTCCTTAGTTATGACCATAGCTACAGATTGACTCAAGTGATCATAAAATTGTCATTTAGAGATCAGTCACAGTTACTGAAATGTAATACATAGCAACATGTATTGGATGGCATTTGTCTATATTTTCATGTACAATAGCACCCACAGTAATTTTTTTCAATGGGCAGGATTAAAAAGAAGGATTTTTTTATTACTATGCAAATATAAGTAGTTATTCCAAATTATTTATGGTAATATGTTTCTTCAGAGAAAAAAATATTTACTTTTTAATATTATGTGCTATCTAACTGATCATCATAGGATCAGTAATCCTAGTGATTTATATCTTGATAATTAAGGTAAACAAATTGCCCACATGCCAGCTTAGTCAGGTTTCTGAGATGAGCTTGTCACAATTGGGCAGTGGTAGGTTTACATCTGTACCACCTCTGTAGACTTACAATCAAGGATATTCTCCCTCAATTAGGCCTAGAGTCTTATAACTCAATGTTTTCCTGACACCCCTCTTGGGAAACACAGGCAGCTCAACTTAAACTTTAGTTTCTTATCATTTGTTGCAATATGTAATATACTCTTAAAAGATTGACTGGGTGTGCAGCTCTTTGAGAGGTACTGATCATTCATAATCTGAATAAATAGCAGAAGATGAATCAGTGGATTTCCAATTCTAATTTGAACCCACCAAAAACCATCAAATGGATTGTAATTATAGATCGGATTATTTCCTGTGTGAGAATATATTTTCCCTACACTGGTATTGTCTAGGCTCATTTTTTTCTCAGTGCGACTGAAATTATGAAAGTATCCCCCTCTACTTCTGCGTACTTGTTTTGGTAACATCATGCATCAAAGTAATATGTATCCTAGTGTCTAAAGGCCTGTCCACACTAGTAAACATTGTTTGTAAACAGTTTGGAAACTGTTTGCAAACAATATTTCATGTCCAGACCTCAGTTGTTATCAGGATGCCTAATGGTGCAGTAGCCTCTGTATTTTACTTGGCAATTTTAATGCACTCGAGGAGGGATAAGAGAAAGAAAAAGAGATGGCGAGGAAGTTTCTAGAAAAAGGATCATGTTGTGTATATATACATGTATATATGTGTAAACATATACATACATGATACATGTGTATGTGTATATACACAGAAACACTAAATGTTTTCCATTCTGGATGGGAAACAAATACGTACTCTAATGTAAAAATTGTTTGCAAAGAGTTTGCAAACTTTGTTTGCAAACAATGTTTCCTTGAGTGGACAGGCCTTTACAGGCATTATACAGTCTGCTGTGCTGCCATCAAAGGATGGATGTAGTATGACTAAGCCCCGGGCAAGAACATTCACCATCAACAGTAAAAGCTCACAAGCAAGACAACAAGATCCACGAACAGTTTTTTTCCTTTAGGACTGCCTCTTTAAGTTATGAAGCATACTCTTTATGTCTAGGGAGTCCTTATGCTTCCATCACTTTTCCCAGAAGTTAATGACAGGTCAAGAACCTAAAACCTCTCTAGTTTTTCCATAAAATGACAGGGAACGTTTGTTTTTCAATAATTAATTTATGCTAATTGAAACTTCGTGCCCGTTATCAAAATGCCAGCATTCATCTTTCTTGACCAAGTCAGGTAAAAGAATGGCAAACCATTGACTGAACCAGTAGATGTACATTTTGAGTTAAATTTCTACACAAGAATAGGTTCCTGACTGGCTGTGTCTCTGCCCAATATCATTGCTTGTGCTTCCTAATGAAACTGGTCAGTCTGTGAAAAACATCCTTACCAACACTGATAGATCTGTAAGTAGTTCATACTATGTCAGAGGGTGTAAATAACTCTCTGTCACTACAAAACATATGTTATCATAGCCACCACCATCACAACTCTCAAGTTAAATGTCTCTGATGAAAAATGTCCAAAAACTTGAATGTGTCAAGATTCTGATTTAACAAAGATGACATAGCAATTGTTAGTATAGAAAAACAATTACCTTAGTTAAACTGCAACCAAGGAAATACCCTGGCTGGAAAACAAAGCAGTTGAGCTGTTTAGTGATTTAACTGTGCCATACATATCGGAAAAAGGAATGAATTAATGCTTACTGTGATTTATATAAATTGAAAAGCTGTCATAAAGAAATTAAAAAAGCCACACAAATTCACATTATGAATGGTAGGAAAGAGCTAAAGGAAAATTTGCCAATCATAAAAATAATTCTTAAAAGAAATCAGCTTGGAAAAAGCACCACTTCAAATGAAGCCAAAGAACTTGAATACTCTTCATTGGCATAAAGAACTTGAAAACTCTGAGACCTTATACTTATCAAGTACTGCAGCAGAGAACACAAAAAACTCACTAACTCTCTCTATTTTTTTTTATTTAACTGCAACATATGACCTGAGCTTACTCCCCACATGGATGACTCAAGCTGTTTTGGCAAGACATCCTGAGGGTGCCGGATATTAGTGATACACACTTTCTTCAGGTCAGATGCAAAGGGATTCTTGCCCCTGAATATGTCAGTTTACTGTTTATGTGCATAATGTTATGGGTGTTCACTCAAATTTGTATAAATTCATATATATATATATATACTTATATATATATATATCATAATATATATATATACTATATATTATATATACATATATATATATATACACACACACACATATATATATATATATATACACACACGGTATATACGTATATATGTACACATATATATACTATATGTATGACAACATTACAATACATACACTGTATATTATGTGCTTACAATTATACACTGTTTAACTGCTTCACATCTATAATACATAAGCACATTCATTATGTATATTGCATTATACACAGTGATACGTACTTAGATACTTTTTTTAGCCTACACACTTAAAACATGTGTGTCAAGTGTGGGTGAATGTAAACATGTCCAATACTCTAATTGTGACCACATCACATGAAATAGATTGAAGGATAAAGTATTAGATGTATAAGGTGACAAATTTCTCAAACAAAAAGGAAAGAAAACAGGAAAGGGTGAAGCAAGAGAACGCGAGAGGTGAAATGTTGTGGGTGCAGAGGTTCAGAGGTGAGGGAAGGGAAGTTGGAAATGTGGCACTTTGTCTCTTCCTTCATCCAAAGCTGTTTGGAGTTGGGATCAAACTGCCCATTTCCTCTTCCCCATGTTGGACGATTCTTCGTTGTTCTCGAATTTCAAACCAAACGGCTTCTGTACTCCTTTATTTTAAATGTTATTCCCTTTTCTACAGATTTTTACAGCATTTATTTTTTATGCTAGTCCCGCAAGCTTGGAATAAAAAAAAATTAAAATATTGTGTTCTATCGTACTAGCTTTTTATTATCATTATTATTATTGCCACCATCTTCACACGAGCTCCTTCACCACAAATCACAAAAGCTTTTTGCACAAACACAGTGATTTCAGGACCAATTGTCATTTTTCTTTTAGCGTCCTAAGTTGACAACTTCATTTTTTTGCCTTGCTGTCATTTGAAACTTTTAAATTGAAAAGACTCACAGTCACCCACTTGGTTTGTCTTGAAAATAATGATGACATTGCTTCATAAGCTTTAAAATTATACACAAGTCATACTAAAGCTTCAAAAATATACCCAAGTTTTCTAAGCTTCAAACTAGCCCAATTTGTACTTAAGCTTCAAAAGTGTTCACAAGTTTTATTTAACCGTCAAGGTATTCGAAAGCATTACTTGGTCTTTGAAAGTGTCCACAGCTTGTACTAAGCTTCAAAAGTGTCCATAATGCTTTGTAACTCTCCAAAAATTTGTACCTAAACTTCAGAACTATATACCAATATTTGCAAGGTGTCCTTAACCTTAAACATCCTTTAATTCTTGACAGTCTTCATAAACTCAAATGATTTCTTTAACAGCTGCGGTGTTTTGACAGGCAGCATCATTTTGACAATTTCAATCATTACAAATTTAGTGAAAATAATGAAAGTTTTGCTTAGAAAATTACATAATAATGTAATTGTTGTGTTATATGTTACACTGACAACAATATATTAGATATACACTTACGTATTGCATAAAAACACTCAACAAACACGTATCATATTTCCAAATTTTGTTCTCATTACATCTCATTGCCTATTTTATACCATGATATTTATATATATTTTTTTTTCTTTCTTTTTGTTTTTGGAAGGTGAGGCTCTGAATAGAGTCACATCTTTCAGTCCCAAGTCTTATGGAGAGAAAGAGAAAAGTTTAGTATTCCATTTATTTCCTCCTTATGATCTTTATTTCATCTCTCTCTGTCTCTCTCCATGTCTGTCTTTGTTCCTCTTTGCCACTCAAAAAAAAACATTCCTTGCATTTGTTTTTGTATTCTCCTCTCCTGCTTAGTTCCGCCCTCAAGCCGTAGTGTTCGAGATCGTGACTAACAAGAAGTTCGACATGATCATTATGTTGTTTATCGGTTTCAACATGCTCACCATGACCATTGATCACTACAAAATGTCGGACGAGTTCACCCAAGTCCTAGACATCTTGAACCTTATCTTCATCTGCATCTTCACGTCCGAGTGTGTGCTGAAGGTCTTCGCCCTGCGATGGCACTACTTCAAGGAGCCCTGGAACCTGTTTGATTTTGTGGTGGTCATCATGTCCATACTGGGTGAGTTGCTTGTCTCTCCCTTACTCTCACTTCACTTCCTGTGCTGCATCATCTTCTTTATATATAATTTAACAGTGCAAATCAGACGGCACCATAAGTTCTCTCTCTCTCTCTCTCTCTCTCGTAGATATGCTTTAATTCTATGTTCCTTTCTTTATACCAAGATGTCTAGGAAACTTCCAGTGTTATCTACCTACCAGCCTGAGTTTACCGTGTTCAGAAAATCAAACCATACCAAACATCAACCTCTTATCTCTCACCTTCACAATTTATTTAGTATATGTTCTTCTATTCCTTGGTTTTTAAGTCCTTTGGGTTCAGCTTAGTGTAAATTCTTATTTTTCTTTCCTTCCATTCTTGATTAACATTTCCTCCTTCTATAATGTTTATATATATGTCTGTGGTTCGCGATGTGATCTTGATGTTATTAAACTCATTTCTTCCGTGATGTTTTGCAGTTTTTTATCCACTAACAATACCGTCTGGTCATTGTAGCAAACCAAAGGTGGTATATTTCTTTTATTAATGTTCTTTTTACATTTAAACTTACATGAAGTGCTCCAGTGCTTTGTCTCATTTGTTGAGGGGTAGGTTGCTAGCAACTTGGCACCTTCATAGTGGAAAACTCCCTGTCTTCCTCTGTATTTCTTGAATATCAAAAGGAAATTTTTCTCAAAAGTTGGGCTAGATTAGGGGAGCCTTGTTGCTTCAGTCTCTATACGATTGAAAAGGAGTAAATGTGATGCAAAGAAATTATTCAAAACAATTTCATCCTATAAATGGTCAGATAAGAGTTGGCAAAATGGCGCCCTGATCTAACCCATGTACAGTATTGTACAGTATAAATAAATGGATAGTAAATGAATGAGGTTTGATCCTGGGTGAAATGATAGATAGTAAGCCTAAAATTTCCTGTTAAGCAAATCAGGGGAAATGGAATATCAGGGGGAGAGGGGGAAGAGTGTTTGAAATCACAGTACATACTAATTGCATTCAAAAAGGGTAAAGAAACAAGGTTTTACCCAAGAAATTCAGTCTTTAATGAAGCACGCAAACAAACAAGCCATTGTACTTTATCTTCAGAGGGTTAAAAGTTGAAATTTGATTACAATGTATAAAATGGTGTTACAGCAAGTCATCGACACCAGTAATCAAGTCAAATTTTTCTCATGATCAGCACCAAACCCGATTCTATTGATACCATACAGAAAATTGTAGTTGTGTTAGTTAAATACTAAAGATAAAAAAGATTCTGGAATAGCTGCACAAACTAAGTAAGTATTTTTAAATTAATACTGGAAAACTCAGAAGGAAAATTTTAATATTTTTACATTCACAACAAAGTGCTGACTAAAAGGTTTTACATCCACTGGATATTTCAGGGAGACATTACTATGTTAAATTATTCATTGCTGTTTATCATATTCATGATTTTTTGAGAACCTTTCAACAGAGAAGTAATGGCTTTTTATTATCCCGTAAATTCCTCAGGATTAATTATTTTTTATGAAATGAGTACATATAGTTAATAGAAATAATCAGTCCTGAAGAATGGTGTGAAGAAATTGAAGAATTTTCTACTCTTCATATTTTGCATCCTAGATCTTTCCCTGTCTTGTGATAGTTGATAGTAATAGAGACAAATGCTTGCTTATTTTCTTAAGGAACTTCATCAATACTGTACAGTGACATGCATATGGACACAGATAAATACTGGGTATCCATAATACTTTTATGTATGCACATACATACATACATACATACATACATTCTCATGGATGTTTAGAGTATACCTACTTTTGTACATGAACAATTAATTGTGTATGGTATACTGCATGTACTTTACATACATGCATAATATAAACCTGAATGCTGATATTTGAAAATTATTTAAGTAGATAGTATGTGTTTTAGAAAAATTCAGTCAGGTAAAAATACCAGCAGTAAAATCCTGTTTTTTATTCTCAGGTAGAAAATAATGTTAATACATTAAGAACATGTAACAATAAATTCAAAAATATTTTATAGAGAAATATACAAAGTACCTGCTCATGTCACAAGGAAGCATGACATAACAGGTATTTTAAGATTAAAGTATAAAATGAATACATAATGCACAAATTTAGATTAAGATTTTTGCGTAGGGTGGCTATTTTGAAAAAAAATTTATGTTCACAGAATTCTTCAAGAATGCAGTATAATATGCAATTGCTATTTAGCATAAAATATTGAGATTATAGAGTGCAATGTTTAATTCTTGAAACTTTTAAAATAGCCACAAAATGCATTCACTTCATGAACATTTACAAATTAGTTTGTACAGTGTTCGTTCTGGCTAAATTGAAATATACAATACAGCACTACAAACTTCTCTAATTGACCTCAAAGGATTCAGGATTGCAAAGTTCGTTGCCTTAACAAACTAGTTTTGGAACTGAAAACTAACAGGTCCGTTATTCAACAGTAGTTTGTGAGCTTATATCTAAATGCTGCATTTTTCTTTAGAAGAGGTAAGTTACACTTAATATGATCCTGGAATGCAGCATATATTTTCCCAAATTGATATGCTTTATCATCTGCATTATTTAGAGAATGTAGTGTATATTACAAAAGAAGCATGCTAGCTTTTCTCTTTTCAGAACAATGCCTGCACTCCAAGGTATTATGTTCAGTTTATATTCTCTTTATATTACATGTAGCATTACCTTAACCAACCAACACTAAACAACACTGATGTAAGGTTTCTTATTTCATCATTCTTGCAGGTTTGGTGCTGAAGGATATCATAGAGAAATACTTTGTCTCACCTACACTTCTTCGAGTGGTTCGTGTAGCAAAAGTGGGCAGAGTACTCCGATTGGTCAAAGGTGCCAAGGGCATCAGGACCTTGCTCTTTGCATTGGCTATGTCCCTCCCTGCTCTCTTCAACATATGTCTCCTGCTTTTCCTCGTTATGTTCATCTTTGCCATATTTGGGATGTCTTTCTTCATGAATGTCAAACACACTGGCGGTTTGGATTGTGTATACAACTTTGAGACATTCTTCAAGTCTTTCATCTTGCTGTTCCAAATGATGACATCGGCAGGCTGGGATGGTGTGCTATCAGGGATTGTCAATGAGAAAGATTGTAAGTCAGCTAACCCTGAGATTGGAGAGCCAGGCGACTGTGGCAATCAGGTCATAGGAATTGCGTATCTACTGGGTTACCTTGTCATTAGTTTCCTCATTGTTATTAACATGTACATTGCTGTCATTCTCGAGAATTATTCCCAGGCCACGGAAGATGTAGAAGAGGGTCTCACAGATGATGACTATGACATGTACTATGAAATATGGCAAGAGTTTGATCCTAAAGGCACACAGTATATTGAATTCCATAAACTATCCGATTTTCTGGATGTACTAGAGCCGCCACTTCAGATTCACAAGCCAAATAAGTACAAAATTGTATCAATGGACATCCCAATATGCAAGGGAGACCTTGTGTTCTGTGTTGATGTTCTAGATGCACTCACCAAGGACTTCTTTGCCAGAAAAGGTAACCCAGTAGAGGAGGCTGCGGATATAGGTGAAATTGGTCCAGCAAATGATCGTCCCGGTTATGAACCAGTTTCATCTACACTGTGGCGCCAGCGAGAAGAATATTGTGCAAGGCTCATCCAACAGGCATGGCGGCGACATCGCCAGCATAAAGACCAGTCATCATTGTCTGGTGCCGATTCACAAGAGGAACTCAAGCAAGCAGATACCGCCGTCCTGGTGGAAAGTGATGGTTATGTCACAAAAAACGGACATAAGGTGGTGATTCACTCGCGATCACCATCAGTGACGTCTCGGTCCACCGACGTGTGACTGAGGAAAGGCGAGTATATGAAGTTGTTGCTGCTTTTTAAACTAATACACGGGCCGGTCGTAAACAACTTTATTAATAAGTTGTTAACTACCACACGGGTCAGCTGTTAATTAACACATGGCTATGTTAACTCCCACAAAGCTTTGGTACGAATTACCGCATAAGCAGGTCGTTAACAAGCAAATAGCCTGGTCAGTGTGGGCTATTAGTGCCAGCGCTGCTGGTTGGGCCACTCTTGCTCGGGAACACCACACTCTTAATGCCTTGTTGTTTAAGTTTACAGTCCAACTGTCCTCAGCTTCCCGACCCGCGAGTGCCGCGCCCTTTGTGCAGAGATTATTGCCCTAAGTGATTCACCATATGTTTATTTTTGTATTTCATTTTCTAAATGGTTACTGAGCCATTGCTTACCTATCTTGGTACTGATGCTCGGCTCAAGCGAGGCTGGGTGCGCCTAGTCCTCACGACGTTCACTTGTTAGTTGGCGCGAAGGTGACGTGGAGCCTGATGACACTATGCTCCTGCCCTCTATTGCCCACCTGCTCATGGCCGCCAATACACACCCACGCTCACAGTATTGTTGACACCCGGTGTATGAAGCACCGACAACACCTCCTCCCTTCCCCAAGGATGGCCAATGCATAGCAACAACCATGACTGCATAGTGACACACCAACTAAAGAAGAGGACTGCAGGAGCACCACCTCTTCAGCATCAGCGAGCAGCCCGCAAACAGTGGTGAGCATGTATGTATATAATAACAGCCCAGGTGGGTGGAGTGGTGCACAGGTGTCACAGGTGTTTTGAAAAGGAACCCTTGTTAATGCGCATATCCCAACAACAACAATACGAGTTCTCAACAAGTATTAATGGAAACTTATAACTGCATAATTATAACCCTCACATAAACTGTGTGTGATACACAAATGCCTTTACCTGAGTGCAAGCTGTGCATAATGCGAGTAGCGAAGTGCACAATAAGGTAGAACTTGTATTGTTAGGCGTCGTGTTCCTGGACAGCGTGCCGCCCGGCCCCTGACTCCCTTCCTATTCCAAGCTTCATTACATCCCTTTCTATATCCTCTCCTGCAGTGTATTCATTTTATTTTCTTATGCAATATTGATTCTACTTTAACCCCCACCTATTTTATGAACCTGGTACTGTCTACGCTGTAATCATAGTCTGCACTCCTTCTCTCTCCTTTCCATTCTAGTGCCACTTATCTTTACATGTCTCCAAACTTCCTAAACAAATACATCAATTCAGTCTGGAACTTTCCCGTCCAGTTCATTTCTTACATCAACTTTTCTTCCTCCAGTTTTCCCACAACCTATCTGCTCTTTTCCGTCCTGCCCCCATGTGCCCTGCCCCAGGGTGGGCCGGGGGGCGCGCCCGTCCTCTTGTTAATGCCGCAGTACTTTCCACTAACTTTTACTTATAAGATGTATTCATTCGTTACATTGTTTTATAAGCTTTAAATCTCTTACTTGGTATGTGCAACTACAGTGAGCTAGGGACAAGCCAGGCAGGAGCCGAGCGTGTGTTTTAGTCCATGTGTGGAGTGAATGTAGTGACAGTCGTGCTCTCGTCCACCATAGCAATAGATAGGCTGGCTCAGTGCGTGCTTCAGAATGGCTGTTAGAACCATACCATACTTTTGCTACCCCTGTAACATTTCTGATTGCCATTTTTTTTCATCCCAAGTCTCATGTTTCATATCTGTTATACATTTGTTATAAAATGGAATACTTTTCCTCTTTGTCAATTTTTATTTCTAAAACTGAAACCCCAAATCAAGTTGTGCATAAACTAAGAACTGGGACTGGACCATTCTACTTTTAAAACTCAGTGACAAGATGCTATGAGTGTAGTTTTTATGATTTAGAAATTATTTATAGGCTATACCCCTGTGGTCTTAATCTTCCCCAGCCACAGAGGTATGACCAAATACCAAAACTGCTGCAGAGCTCATTCAGTATAAATCATTTGTTTCATCCAGTTTGCTCCTTCTCAATGCCTTATTAATCCTGCCTTTGCAAAGTCAGATACTCTTCAGGTCCCACTGTCACCATAACTCAATGCATGGCGTAAGCATCACATGCACGGCTTTCCAGTATCGTTATATATTAGTATCACTGCGATTTGAAACAGAATTGGGAGGAATTTTTGACAACTCTGAAAGTGATTTGAGGAGAAATCTTGTGACCATCCACACCTGAGAGGGTTACTAAAATGTTGATGGAATTAGGATGCTTGTCTCCCTCTTCCCCATGTGGAGCCTGTGCATCTGAACATTTCATGAACATCATTTATACCTTGAAGGATAAGTAATATACATTATATGAAAAGAAATATAAAATCATTTGAATGACTGGATCTTGTGTGCTCAGCACTGTATTCCTAAGTCTCAAGACACTGGGTATGAAAGTCACAAAATTTTGATAATGCTAATTAGTTCAAACCAGTATTATAATTACACAATGGTTTCAGTCTACGTTTCCTCCTCCGTATATATTGGTGTGGCGATTATTTTTTTATGGAAGGTCCAGTCATAAACAGTACTCATGGTCAAACTATATGTAACAGCCCATCCTCGCCTTCTTTCAAAGAATTAACAATTTACTTGTGAAATTTTCTAATATACTGAAACCAGTTTTTTCAGTGTTTGTTTCCCCTGCAGTTTTGCATACTGGGGCTTAAGTCCTTCAGTTAGAACAAACTCCTTGCTTCAATCATTTCTGCCTGATAGGCCTTCATTGTTTTGGGGACAATACATGTAGTACCCAGTTTTGTTAAGCATCCAGTGTAGTCTCACCTGTGCCTCCTCCACTTTGGTTGTACATTCAAAAACAATTTAAAATTTTATTTATCCTGATCATGTGAAAATAATTACCTTAACTTTTTAAATTCATTTACATTACAAGAGAAGCATATATATATAATTTTAGTAGAACCCCAGATTGTGTCATGTAAATATTCTAGTAATAATATGGCTTTTCTTTATTATTTTCACTGGCTTTATCTTGCTGCCCCTGTCCTGCCCCAACATCTCACTCCTTAAGGGCGTGACAGACACACACTCGAGCTCAGTACTTGGTATTCCTCCACTTTCCTCAAAACAAAAATACAATAGGAGAGAGACCCCCCCCCCCCTTCATCAGTCTTTCTTCTTTTCTTCCCAGAATTTCTGTGTCTGCCCTTCCTTCTCCTTCTCCCTCCATATCTGCTAATCCCCCTCTCTCTTTCTCTCTCTCTCCCACTCTCTCTTTAACCAATTGTTGCCGTGTTGTCTGTCCCTTGTGATTGGGTTGTCGAAATCATGATGGCCTTAAAATCTCTATTGTAACTGGTATGGCTCGTTAAATGCACAATATTCTATGTCGACACTCCGATATTTATGAAATAATTACATTTGAGTGTATAGGATAAGCCGAAATAGTGTAAGGTTATTATGTGCATAATGAAGTTAATAAAAGATTATTTATATTTATGATCATCAGTCTGACATTAAATTCTTAAGAAATGACAATTGCATGTGAAACAAAATATAGGCTGAACAAACAAGAGGTGAGAATTAAAAAAAAAAAAGAAATAAGCAAAAAGAATAAAAGGTGAGGTAATGCCTGTGTGTGCGTGCGCGCGCACGCGCGTGGTGAGAAAATAACAGCAAAGGAGAGCAGGCGGGTCTGGGTGCACGTACAGTAGTACGTCCTCTTCCCCGTCACGACGCCATATAACGTGAGCCCACTCCCGCCTGTTGGCCAACAATCCCCCTCCTCCCGCACCCACACCCACACCCACACCAGTTGTCAAGGGTCACCAGTCTCTTCCTTTGCAGAGCACAACATAAACAGCTCAGCACCAACAACCCATTGTCAATATTATGTGGTGGGCGTCGTCGGTCTCCCTGCCACCCTATGCCTACCTCTCTTGTGTTGATAATAATAATAATAAAAAAATTATTTTATATTATTATGTATTTAGATATTTTCCAGAGTTTGTGTCATTGGTCCAAAACTCTGTCAAACACTTCTTAACCATGTAGCATAGAACTATTGTTGAAAATTTTGCAATGGAACTTTTAACTCTGAGTGATTGGACTATTGAGATGGCATTCTCTCCTCCCCCCATTGTAATACTCGAGGCTTGACTGTGCTGGCACGAGGGGGCACGGTGCCACCTGGGCATCCAACCAAAGAGCGATTCTGTTTCCCTCCAGGACGACACGCCGCCCCTTGTATTTAGCCAGGTGTGGTTGGTCAGAGGATGTTCCCTTTGCTCAAGGGCTCCATAAGTCAGAGTGTTTTGTCCACAACCGCTATACAGCGCTCTTTGCGAAAGCCAAGAGGCACCCTGCCCTCTCGACTATACAAACAACGGCTTGTCACTGCAGACACTAATTTTTAAGAGACAGTGCTGTGAAACTCCAGATTTATACACCTCTTAGTTTGTAATGTCGAGCGCCCCACCGGAGCTGACAGCTACTACATCCTTTCCCCTATTACCAGTCACAATGTGCTAATAATGTTATCGTGATAATAATAATAATAATAATACTAATAATAATTATTATGATAAAGAAATTGCTGCAACAGCTTCCGGTGGAACACTCACGCGCACACTCCGTTTAAATATTTAGGTTCGTTTTTATCATCCTGATGTGATATCAATTCTGTAATATTCAAACTGTTATATTCTTGATAAGCAGAAATTTGTTTTCTATTTTGATGGTTGCAATGAGATGTAATGGTTTAATGCTATGCCCTATTGTAAGTTCACCCCTCCACGGAAAGCAAGGGAGACAGGCCCTTCTTACAACCTCATTGATTGACGAGCTAAAACAACAAAAGTTAATGAAGCTATCATCTGCACTAACTTCCCCTGGTGCTCATGATGGACTATAGCCTTTTTCAGGAACTCCCGGTCACACAAAAATACATTCAGAGAAATATGCTTTTTCTTCCCACCATCCATCATTGATTAAACCATTTAAATTCGCCTTAATGGTAGCCCTTTGCATCCTATTCCCTTCGTGAACACATTTCCCTTACTTTCCGTACCAGTTATTTAAAAGAACAACGACATGGCGGTATGTTGTAGCTTACGCCCAAAATTGTGGTTTTGCGGAGATTGAATCGCCAAAAATACAAAACAGAGCCAAACCCACTAACATCACTAGCTAACCACTAGTCAGGAAATGGTAGTTGGCAGCTTTGTATCATAGTGACAGTCGTCAGATTACTAAAGAAAATGAAAGGTTCAGTAGATAGAAAATGGGAGTGGAAAGGCCAGAAAAAAGTGCACATATTCCTGTGGTGATGAATGAACGATGATAAAAGAGTACAGTACATGAGATTACAGCATACTGAAGATGATAAATTTCATAAACCATTTACAAATACTGTATGTATGTGGAAGGTCAATTTTTATAAATATACAGTATATGTGAAAAATATAAATTAATATACTTTACTAATATTTGAAAATAATTTTTCCTGAAATAAACGAATGAAGTACTATGTAAATTGAAAAATGCATATTATCATTGAACGCCTCTCCATAATTATAATTTATTAATGTTTAGTGCTATTCAAATTCATTTTCATTGTATCAATGTGTCATTGAGAATCAGAATGCAAACAGGGACTCAAGTTGAAGTACACAGTATTTATGAAAAAGAAGAAGAAGAAAAAGACGCGATACAATGGACATGATAAGAACTGGGTCAGTTTACTCAGACGGCTTCATTCCATCCGTCAACTTCAGTCTTTCTTTCCACTCCCTTCCCCAGGAGTGGAAAGAAAGTGGGTGGAGGGTGGGAGAGCAGCAGTCTTATAGGTTGCTTTTGTCATAAGAAAATTATATCTATATATACTTATATATAGTCACAAACATATACATTGGAAGAAAAATAGTCTATGCTTTGCTGACAATGAAATGAGTTGTCCCTGGTTATGAAATATTATTAAAAAAGGGTTTCTGTGTAGGAATAATCTGGAGCTATTGTTGGCAAATTGTTGGCAAGATGTTTTTAATATAGATTATCAGCCAGGCCTTTTTATGCTTCGACTGTCTCAGTATTTATAATAACTCATTGTAGCTCTGTGCTTATGATCACTTAATTGTAGAACCAAGAGTGATTGATACAAAGATGAGAACTTAACAAACAAACAAAAAATTTTTTTACTGGTAGTGAAAGATACAAAAAATACAATGATGAACATGACAGTTGAAGAAGGAGAAGAAAAGAAGAAACAGAAGAAGTGGAGAACGCTAGCTGCTTGTACTAGTTCCTTGCACAACAAACACCCATTACTTATGGACATTTCAGCTCTGAAGGTTTTCTCTCGCCCAAAAAAAATAAAAAAAAAAACTTTTCAGCAGTTCTCGTAGTTTGCTTAGAAGAAAATGCAAAAAAGTTATATCATGTTGTTCTTTCTCTCAAGAGTGTACCAACGGTCAATTTTATGTGAGAATTTAACCATAAAATATGATGTGTCATTTATTTACATGGCAGATATGTAAAGCACCTCCTCATACATGACGTCCATAGGATGTATAACTGAATCAGTACCTACTATATATTGATCTAAACCAATTTCATTATGCATATGCACAAAAGAGAGCCTGCATCTGGAACTCTGCTGCAGTACGTATGATTATGTAAAGTCTACATATCTCGTTTGCTGACGCTACATAACTTTTTATGTGTAAGGAAGTTTGTTCAGTACATGTATAGAGTACATTCCTCTTATACAGACAGTCGTGTTATGTATGGGAGTCGTGTCCCTGAAAGCATGCTGAGATGTATTATAAAGTGACGCATCGTGCATTGCTCTTTAATCATGTGCATCTACATACATGGTCAGTATATTGATGTGCTGTTGCTTATGCCATGAAATGATTGTATGAGTCAATTTACCCACAGAGCAATATACTGTCATGATGCTGATGCACGCTCTTCTGTTGTGCTCTAACTTGGCCCAATGGACACGCAAGGCAATACGGCATGTTTCCATGCGCACTACGTATTCTGCGATGTAGTTGCACATATATTGTATTAGATATACTGTATACAGTGCTGTATGGTAAGCATTAAGTATACTTAGGAGCAATACTGACAGAAAACATGTACGCAGTATTGGTCTACCCTCAAAGAATGTTGGGTTGCCACCTATACTTTGGCTCTGGTTACGAGCACGACAGATAAATTTTTCTTTGATATGAAACTAAAATTATTGTATCATCATGATTGTTATGATCAATATTAGCATCATTGTTATAATTATTATTATAAATAATATTATTAAAGCTGTTGTTATTATTATTATTATTACTATTATTATGATTATTATTATTATTATGATTATTATTATTATTTGGTTGGTACAAACATCTGAAGATTATTGCAGTGTTTTTAACACATATGATACAATGTCATCTGTGGTCACTTACACTACATGTGCTGACTCTGTGTAGCAGGTTATGGGTGTAATGCTGTGTAGAAATATGACACTACTATTTAGGAGAGACAGAGACACACTCAAATGTAGATGACTTTTAGTAGTTTCTCAGGTGACCACCACTAAGAATATTACATATTGAAATATATCTAAATATATTGAAATATTGGTTTTGACTGTTATGCTTCTTCAAAGTTTTACATCTGTTGATCTTTAGAAATTCTATATAGAAAAGTATGTTGTCTGTTATTTTATTTCTTCAGATTTCTTTATATAATTTTGGGTCATCTGTTGCAAAACATGCCTGGTGTTAGCAGTTATCAAAAATATAAAACCACTTTTATTCCTTCATTAGAACAGAAATTCTAAGTAGTTCTGGTATCTGTATTCTATATGGCACCTCTGTTCACCATTCGTCCTGGGTTCTTGTAGAATATAACCAAACGGTGTAAGATCCATTGTGATAAAAGATGTAGTGAATAGAGCAAAAAGAGAAATATCACATCCACACAGCAATACACCCTCGACTCGATCCACCCACTTGGCATATTAGTGTCTAGTTACTGAAGAAGACTTGTATACTAATATACTCTGTTATCCTATCAATGTATCGTCTCCGCAAACACATCTGCTCGCCTGTTGGTAGTCAAGTGGTTTCAAGCTGCTAATAAACAAAATGACATTTTCTTTCCTTCTCCATTCAGCCTTTTTGCTTGCACTTTGTAAAATGTTTTGAATTTCACAGTTTGTACTATATTATCTGTAAATAATGTCATCGAATAAATTTTTGATAATTTACCACAAAGAAAAATACTGTTTGAATTTTATCCTCACTAATATTTTTAATGACTTGCCATGAACAATCTTAATTTGGTTATTAAAAATATGATAATTTGTAACAGAGGAGAGACCTCGTTTCATTAATACTTAACTACAGAAACACCTTTTGATTAATTTAAGTCTCTCCCATAAATAAATATATTTGAAAATTTTTGCACAATTACATATTTACTACTTGATGGAAGCCACTCCATGAAAGCATGCTCTGAATTCTGTCTTGAGACCGCCAACTAAGGGCATGGGTCAAGAGCGCTCACAGGAAAGATGATCACACTGCTAACACATGACAGTTGTCACAGAAAGTAGTAGCAGAAAGGAAACTACCAACAGATTCTTTTTTTATCAGACAGCATTCACAGCAATATTTTACATCCTCTAAACTACAGTCCAGGAAACTCTAGCTTAGGCTAATGTGAACTGGTTAAGGTAGACTGGACACCAAAAATACTGGGGGGTACCTCCGAGTCAACTTGGCCTGAAGACCAAGATGGTCCGAGTAGGTCCATCTTGAAAATGGTGAATAATTTTTATATATTAATGAGGTTAATTAGCTTCAGGCTGGTCATCAAGTTGATCAGGGGGGTAGTACCATCAGTGCACATTGTGCGGTGCACGGTCGGCATTACTTAAGGTTTTTTAAAACATGCCTTCACCCTGAAGCTGAAACCCCTTTCATTTATTTTATTGTACCTCCTTTCAAGTTCTCTTTCTTCTATTTTACTTTCCACCCTCAACTAACAACTGATTATAGTGTAACTGCGAGGTTTTCTTCATGTTACACCTTTCAAACCTTTTACTGTCAATTTCTGTTCCAGCGCTGAATGACCTCATAGGTTGCAGTGCTTGGCATTTGGCCTAAATTCTATATTCAATTCAAGTTGATCGGCAGGCTAGTCATCAATCAACCTCAGTGCCAGGAACTTCTAATAAAACTACTGGCTGCTCCTTGGATAATTAGATCAAAGACAAGTTCAGTCTGAGTTCTGACTAGTAGATAAATCATGAATCAAAGGTCAATTAACTGTTCAAGTTTACATATTGCAATAGCCTCATTGTTCTGTAATAACATATGTAGAACACTGTCTTGATCATCTTCAATTCCCGGGCACGAATGTTTTGCGGGTCTACCATGAAAGGCATTGAATACTGTATGTTACAAGAAGTACTGAACACTGTATTTTACAATGTATATTGCCAATCTCCCATATCCACCAATATATCTCCCACATCCAATGTAATATTTTCTATAACGTATGATATCCACAAAACATTATGTACATTCCAGTTGCTGCTAGATAGAATTCTCATTCATCCATCCATGGATAAAAATTAATGGATTTGTCCACTGTCCCAACGTAGTTGAGGAAAGACCTACACTGTCACTTCACTGTTTGAGCAAGTCCACACTTTTGGCTTCGTATTATAGGACTGCAAGAAAAACCTAACAAGCTGATAACTAGAATTTCTTCACTCTAAGACTCCAGGTCATGAGTTGACATTAGACTCAGGTTTATGCCTGGATTTCTGGTCACTAAGTATGATCCAATCTGGATTGCAATGTTACGTTGTTTCTGTTTCTGTGGAACCACTTGAGTGACTAAATAATCATCTGCAGGCAGTCCCCAGGTTACGTTGGGGTTACCGTTCCGGTGCCATGCTGTAACCCCGAAAATGATGTAACCCAGAACGTTACAAGAAAAATGTATAAAAATGAGAAATAAAGTGATGAAAGCCTTACCTTTAATCCTCTGAGTGTGCTGTACATTATTTTACTTACATTCTTATGCGGTTTGCATCATAAAATCTCCAAATTTAGATTTTTTGTACCTGTAAGTACTTTCACTGTTACATCGCAGCGTAAGATGACGGCACTACCTCGCAACAACCACTGTAACCCTGAACATTTTTTTATTAATATAATTGAAAAGCGATGTAACTCAGAATGGCATAACCCAGGGGCTGCCTATTATTTGGCCTGAGTTAGACTGAATGCAATAAGATATAAATGTAATCCTCATTCTTCCACATGACTTGAAGGTATTCTGGTTTGCAACTAGAATTACCTCCTGACCCAGAGTTGATGACACAGACTAAACTAACCTTACCAAGCTTGAAGGTTTCCTGTTAATATTTCAGCACTGATAATGGAGAGGAATGATAGATAGAAGAGTGGAATGGAGACAAGACTGAA
Source organism: Macrobrachium nipponense (assembly GCF_015104395.2). NCBI lineage: Eukaryota > Metazoa > Arthropoda > Malacostraca > Decapoda > Palaemonidae > Macrobrachium > Macrobrachium nipponense. The sequence goes on from NC_061105.1 coordinate 37,620,837, forward strand.
AGCCAAATCAAAGCTTATGGTGAATAAAAAGGAAGCAAGGAAAAAGTAGTAAAACATAAAAGTGGCTATGGGACAGTAGGCATAGGAATTGAATAGTGGGTGTTGTTGATGATGTTGTAAAACATGCTCATCATTGTAAGATATATTGGAAGCTAGGATTTTACAGGATGATCCCTTACCCAAATCCCATGTCTTTTCGTCAGGGAAGTGAGATGGTTTTGAAGACTCAACAGCAACTGCCAGAAATACATTTTTCCTACGTCAAAACCTGTTTTTTATAGTGTAGTTGCTGTCTCGTCCTCAAGGAGCTTTACAAAGAAATTGACAGGTGATGAAAAGCTCTTAGATTTGAATCCCAACAACCCAAAAGCATTTTTGGTCCAAGATCAAGCCACTAGTTTCAAGGCCCATTCCTTATTCCAAATAGCTTTCGGTTTGATAACAAAGAACAAGAAACTAAGTGCGAACTTAGGTTTTTTTTAGGGTGAAGTTCTCTAGTGACTTACCTAAGCATGCTGGGTATGGTTGCAGTATTGTCAAACCTTCCCCAAAGATAGTTAGCATACCCACCTGTTAGGAAGACCCATGGTTTAGCACCTATGGGTCAAGACTATCCATGCCACCTACTGATACACAGTGTAGTCAAATTTGTTCAAGCTCTCGGCAAGTGTTACTATAGTGTAGGTAAAAACGGACCTTTTGGGGATGTCTGCCGTGACCGCTAAGTAAACCTTAAGTGCTTGAACTGCGCATAATGTTTTGTCTGCTAATTCTAGTTTACTTAGAATAGAAGATTTCCTTATTAAAGGAATCCCATTCTTGGCCAGGAACGACAGGTCAGAGGACAATAATTGATGATCAGTTGTTTGCAAGATGTAGTCCCCATCTAAGAAACCCCAATTTGCTAATACGAGCTCCTGATCCTAATGCAATCAAGAAGATCGCATATTGTAGCTTGTGAGTTGTGGTTGTATCAGATCCAGTGAATTGAGGGGCTGATCGAAGTCTAAGCACCTTGTTCAGGAACCAAGTAATTGGAATCCTTCTAGAGCAGGTGTTTGTAGTGCAAAGAACTGCAGACCGGAAGAGACAACTTCTATACTAGTGTCAAGTCACGAAATCATAAAAAAAATGGTTCCATTAATGCTGCCTTGTATTCCATGATTGTTGTAACTGTAAAGCATTTGTCTTCAAAAGATATAAGAAATATTAAAATTGTTTCTCTAGAATTTTTTACTGAGCTCTTGGTATGGATATAATGTTACTACATCTTCCATACATGCTAGTTAGTATATGTGGCGAACAGGTCCACTTCCATTTGTGGAAGCATGTTGGCTATTTTCTGAAAGAGTGGTTGTCTAACTCCACCCACTTTGGATTGCAGACAAGTGCTACTTCTTTGCTTGCCCCATCAAAGGATGGCTAGCATTACCATATTGAGAGGAGGTGAGTATCCTCCCGACCTCTTAATGTAAGACATTGCAGTCTTGTCGTCTAGAACCTACTAACTACCTCTCTTCTGGAGTTTTTTTTTTCTTTTTGAGACAAAAAGAGAGCCATCAGCACCAGGAAATTGATACGACAAATTCTCAAAGTAGTTGAACACCTCCCTGCCACCTGACGATCCTCCTACCATGCCAACAAGGCATCTGTGTGCGCTGTCATTCATAAAGACTGAGGAGTCAGGGTGACATGAATCGCCAGAGATTCCTTCTGGAATCAAGGCCAAAGTACCTCCCCAGATTTTTTAATCTCTTGATGAGGTTGGTCTCGCATCTTGTTTGTTGCATGCAATAGCTAGAATTTGTTCAGATTCATTGGCTGTAATTGGAGTCTTGGATTTATTATTGATGTAAATTGCAACAAGTCTGTCATACGTTCTAATTGCCGTTTGGAAACTCTGGGTTGTGCTAAGCACGTTTTGAGGACTTGCCTTATTCTGTTTTGGTTTCTATGATGGGGAGAGACAACTAGCCGTGAAAAGTATCCAAACAATGTCCCAGCTACTGAAAGCTTCTGCTTGGTGTGAGGTGGGATTTTGCCAATTTATCATAAAACCTTTTGACCGTAGTCAGTTGACCAAAGGTCTTAGGTTTTTCAAGCACATTTTTCTTATGGGCCCCCAGATCGACCAGTTGTTTAGGTGGGCTATTAGTTGTATTTCTGATTTCTCGAAGACTACCGTTACTAACTTTGTCAAATCATAGGGCAATGTTTAGCCCACAGGGCATGACTTTGAACCTGTATATATCTTTCCCTATCCAGAGCCTTAGGAAGGGGTGGAAGAGAACGGTGACAGGGATGTGCCACTATGCATCTTTCAGATCTATAGTTGTCTAAGTCCCTTTTAGAATAATTGAATGCACTAGGGCAATGGTATTTATTCAGAAAATTTAGCCAACAATGTGCTTGTTCAATGTTGATAGGACTAAGATCACTCTTCATTTGGAGGAATCCTTTTCGGGGACACTTAGAGAGACGCGCTTGGTGACGTTTCTCTATGGCTCCCATTAACAGGGCCTTTCTGCATGCAACATTCCAGAGAGGGGTCTGGTTTTTGGAAGAACCACTTTACAGGAGGGGGAGGGGTGAGACTGTTTCCACCCCAGGCCGTTTAAAATTAATGCTGTATCCCCAAAAGGGACGACTTCAATTGCCTGTGGTGTTAATGAAGTCTACCCCCAACAATACCATTCCTATTGGTATCCTCTTACTCTGCCTCTGCCTCTGTCCTTGATAGGCATTCCATTTGTTGATTTTCTTTTTCTTATAAGAGGGTCTTTGGACCTTGCGAAAAAGATATTGTTGCTGTTGTTGTCCTTTTGTGTGGCATCATCCTTTCTGGGTAAGGGGAAGTTTTGGGTTTTTGTTTCCTAAATTCCCCTTTTTCCCAAAAAAGTGTACCTACTCTTGTACAATTCTGTTGGCGGGTTTGCTCGTTAAGTTTTTAATCACAACAGACTCCTCAGACAGGTCATTACAGAAGAGGTTATTTATGTAATAATAAAGATAATTGGGCAGTGACTAGTTGGAGCCATCCAACGTTCCCATTCACAGGTTTATGCACCACTCTAAAAACTCATATGATGCCTACCACAGGGTTCTCATAAGACTTTTGACCATAACAGCAACAATTGTTCTGGAACATTTTGGAAGCCTTTTGATGGCAACTTCCAGCAATGTGGCAAAGGTTATAATACTATAGAGGCGGATCCTATATGAAATTCTGCTGACGCTGTTGCCTCTGAGATTCTTCTCATAGGGGTCCTAAATTTCTGTGTAGCTATAAATAAAGGAGACTTTTCCCCTTCAGAAAGGAGCTGTAGCGTGCCCATTCCTCAGTGAAGTTTTCCAAACTGGGTTGACCGAGGCAAATAGTTTTAATTTTGCAATTGTCTCTGGTCTTTTAATCACTACAAAATTCTGAAAATCTGTCACTACATGATTAACAATTTTGAAAATGGAGGGAAAGAAGGCTGGGAATCTTTGGTGAGTAACTTTGGTCCTGGTAAAGGGTGTCTTCTATAGCTTTTAATTTTATAGACACAGGTAAGAAGACTGTTTCTGTTAGTGGTTTTTCACATGTACAGCTTTGATCATAGTTTTTCTCTCATTAATTAAATATTTACAATAAGGAGAGAAAATGCACACTGATGCATCTAACCAAGGATTATTAGTATCATCAGGGATGAGTATTGGAGCCCCTATCATGCTCTGATTTGAAGTTTTGTATTCAGAACTGACCAATTAGTGGTTTCCAGTTGGAATTCCAACACTAGACCTTGTTTGGGCAGCATTTACATCCACTCTACCTTTTGGGTTGCAGGATGTGGTACTTTTACACTTTGGAGTGAACTGGACTAACTTGAATTGCTTTTTGGAATCATGCATCATGTCCTTCATACATTGCCATTCTGTCCGCTACTGTCCGCTAGTCTGGAGTCCCGCCCGACTGGATGTAAACATTCCACTTTGCTTTAGGCCCAGAAACAGATTGAAGGGTGGCATGAGGTGGCCCTATATGTAAAGGACCTCAGGTTTGTAAAGTTAGGAAAAATAAAATTTACTTTAAAAAATTGTGATTTGTTCCTACACGTTATACAAACCCTCGGTCCTTTACATTAAGAAGACTCACTGATTGGAGGGAGGAATCTCAGTGAGCCCCATGAACAGACTGGTGTTCGCCCAACCTAAGGTCCCCTTCCTGGTTTCAAGAGAGAGGAGTGGACCCTGGTCTCTGGCCAATTGATCAGAGTATGAGAACTGCAAGACCAATGATCAGACCTCTGGACCATCTCACAAGAGGGAAGAAAGCATAGCCTCTTAAGAAAAGCAATCAAGAACCTTTGCAGTTGGTGACAGTAAGGCAAATATACAAGCATTGGGTGTGTCTTATGCCAAGGCTCCCTTTCCTCCCATGCTAGGAAAAGGGACGGATACGTGCTTGTATATTCTAATGAAAGAAACTAAAATGGAGCTCTGTATATATAGCATTCCTGCATCAGCCACCAGCACCAGCATGTAACAGCCGAGACTCGACCTGGAGGAAGAGAGAAGAATGAAAATGGGGAAAAGAGGAGGCCAGTCACACTCTCATTCACACTCACATTCACACAGTTCACAAAGGCGAGATCCAACTCTGTCCAATTAGAGGAGCTGGATAAGCTACAAAACTTGTTGAGAAGCCACCAAGTGTCCCAAGAAAAAGGTTTCCAAGAACCTGTGGACTATATCCTGAAGGTGGAAGGATGTGAAGGTGGTCTGGTTAGCCCAAACCCCCACCTTCAGCACCTGTGGAACTGACAGTTTCTGGTGAAATGCAAGGGTAGGATCAGTACCCCTGATTTTGTGAGCTCTCAGACGAAAGGTACTGGTGTCGTCAACGTCTCTCTTAGAAGAGTAAGCTTTCTTGATCACCTCACAAAGCCATAAAGAAATAGTGTTCTTGGACATTTCTTTCTTGGTCACCCTGATGCTAACAAAGAGGTGTCCACACTTGGGTCGGAGATGTTGAGTTCTCTTCAGATAGCACCATAGCGCTTTAACGGGACAGACAAAGCAACATCTCGTCAGGATCATTACCACAGGAGTCCTCTAGGGAGGGGATGTAAAGGACTACAAAATCCGAGACAAAATCAAGCATAACCAATCTCCATCCCCTCTGGTGTTTCATATCATAAGAGAGACAATGAAGTTCTCTTACTCTCACCGGTGTTTCCCCTGGTCGCTTCACTCCTCCCAGTGTAACCCCAGGAAGTTGAAGAAAAAATGAGGAAGATCAGATGCTCCCACTTGCTCTGCTAGGAGAACTAACAGAGGAAGTGAGCTGTGAACGATCACTAACCCGCTTGGATGATCAGTATACAGGAATAGGAGAGTGCTCTTGGCCTGGAGAAACACTCCCCTGAGGTATGGTACGGTCCTCTTGCACGCCAGGACAAACACAAGCTGTCACCAAGACCGGTCAGTCACGTGAACGCGACCGTGGCCTGGATGGAGATGAGCATGCACTCTGGCAGGATCACAAGCCAAAACCATAAAACTCTCTAAAACCACACTTGAACTCATCACATTCTTTACACTCAGGGTGAGGAGCTGCACCGTCTGCTGGATACGGCCGTCGTAACACAATACACAAACAAACAAACAAGGACTACAACCATACAACAATTCAACAACAATACAACAAAAGACCACTGTACAAACAATCACTAACAACATCAAAAAACAACAACACGACAAGTCAACACAACCACCTACAACATCAAGGAACCACAACAGCTCACCAACAACAACACTCAACAACTCACAACTCCAACAATTCATCTACAACAGGACATGACTCACAAGCTTAACAACCCTCCAACAAACAAGCACAACAACTTCAGCAACTCAGGCACAACAACTGTAAGCATACAATATCAACAATAATTCAAACAATTCAAAAACACACAATATAACTGACCATCAATGCCTTCAATACTGACTCCACTGACCACCTTTACTAACTGACTGCCCAGAACTCTGATCATAAACTGACTGCCTGACTGACTGACATGGCAACTGCACCAGCAGACAACCCAGAACTTACCAACAAGCAATTCAATCGCTAACCATCCATCCACCAATTACACCCTCTCTCTCTCTCTCTCTCTCTCTCTCTCTCTCTCTCTCTCTCTCTCTCTCTCTCTTTTGGTCATTTTCGGAAAACCACGAACAAATACATACTACATGATCTTAACAGTGATACCAACCACAAAACTCTCTCTCTCTCTCTCTCTCTCTATCTCTCTCTCTCTCTCTCTCTCTCTCTCTCTCTCTCTCTCTCTCTCTCTCTCTCTCTCTCTCTCTCTCTCTCTCACGCAATCCTCGAAGACATTGTCAAATGTAACAAACAGATCATTCCTCCATAGCACCTGACTGGCAAGAGTGTGTGCTGTCCTCGCGACATGTCCTAATCCTCGTCGAGGCTGAAACCTCTCGGAAGGACTGAACAGGAGACCTCCTACCAGTCTTGCCAAGTGCACAGTCACGTGGGACCGTCATGTCAACCCCGGGCACGGAGCGATCACCGGTAAGGTGTGCATCACCTGAGCAACTCAATCCTTTCTTCCACTCCGCGCTCGAGTTGTGGTGGTAAGTAGGCTCAGCGTCACCGACTCTGGCTGCTCGCTCATCGGTGCATTTGCTCCCGACATGCTAGCAGGCATAGAAGTGGAAGGAGAGAGCCCCCCTGAAGGAGAAACAGCAATGTGAGGAAGTTTACAAAGAGGGAGATACGTTGATGAAGGATCGGCAATCACAGGATTTATAAGGGGTGTGTAGCCCTCATTCGAAGCCCTAGACACCTTTCCTCAAGACCGCTTCCTCCCCTCATACCTACTCCACTGCTCGGTTGACCAGGAGGCACATATATCCTACAAGTCAGCCTTCTAGTACACTCACTCCCCCGGCATTTAACATAGAAGGTGTGATGATCAATCTCTGAGGAAGATCTAAAGCTCCCATAATTCTTACCTCCAATTCCTGGGCATACACACTGGGAGAAGGAGTGATGCTTAGGTTTATCTAAATTATGGGTTTGCATTTGCAATCACATACGTATAATAAATAGACAAACCACACACAAAAACATACAAAGGTTAAAAGGAATCATGTTTGATCACAACGGTTGAAATAACTCCCTGAAAACACAACACAACTGACCAACAGTATTGCCAAGAACGCTGCCCAAACGTCTGTCCTTACGATTTCTAATTACATACTGCCTGCCGGCCGCCGACTCGCCACCATACGCCAACCGACAGCCAACCCCACCCTGCTGACAAACGAGCAATTCACTCGCTTACCACCTACCCACTACTCTCTCTCTCTCTCTCTCTCTCTCTCTCTCATACTCCAGAAAAACACAACCCCAACACGAAGCATGACCCACCAACCACATACAATCCAACGCTGCTTACATTCACAGCTCTCTCTCTCTCTCTCTCTCTCTCAATCCTCAAGGATGTTGTCAAATGGAACTCCCATAACTCCTCCATAGGGTTAACCTGGGAGATAGTTGGGACTGATGTCACTGGATTTTTGCCCAAACATAAAACATCTGGGAGGTACTGGGGACTGATGTCGCAGGGTTTTGACCTAAACATAAATTTTGATCTGAGAAAAAAGGGTTGCATATCTGCTGCCAGAATTTTGATGGAAAGATATAATTTCCCCTTTCCTTAGATCGACTGAACCCTAGAAATCACAGGGACAGCTTAAAATGAGCTGTTTCATCATTAAAACTTGTTGCCAGTATTATATTACAAGTTTGGTATATATCTGTTGACCAAGCAAATTTTCATTGTTTTTACAAGGCTACCCACGGCAGGAGGTACAAGCATACCCATTGGCACAAAATGAACCGAGCAATTTGATATGGAACACTTGAACTGAGGGTCCTGCATACTGGCAGCTGTGTAGTGATATAAAGCAAGGTGTTATATTAGAAGCTAGTCAGTATTAAATTATAATGAGGGACACCTCTGTAGTTCCTCATACAGTTTCCATATTTGTAATAGATTCTACTAGAAATCTATGTAAACTTAAGCCCTTTGAGGTTTTGACAGCCGTATATGGCTGTATTAGTCCTTTTCCACTAGCTATGTAAAATTTCAATTTGAATTGTCATACCATTCGGGCTAATATTCTATATGCTAATTTGTTTAGTTAGCCCAAGCCACTGTTTTCTATGGCTTTAGGTTAATGCTTCTAGAATAATGTACAGTTGCAAACAAGTCCGCCTGTTATACCTTCTTGAGAGACGCCGATGAATTATATGGTAACAGTGTTTACTAAGGGGGGAAGGGGGGAGAGCTCTTTCTCAGCAAGAGTTCCACCAATCTGCTCTAGAATTGTTTTTGTGGGAGGAGTGATCAAGTATGGTTGGAGTACAACACTCATGCACACAAAAATAAGTCTGAACAGGTTATGTCACTGTAACTAAGATTACTGTCTCACTTTTAAGAGAAGTTTGTTCGTTAAGATTCCATTTAACTTTCGACTATGGCGTTATCATTACTACTGTATCTGTTATTCAATACTTCAAATTGATCAATTTTAGTTATTTTGGTATTGGCAATAATCATGAAAATCATAACAGGTTATGTTAACCGCATCACATAGTCAAATTGGTTTTACATTTTACAGTATTGGTTACAGTGCATTTCTTACTAATACTATAATAGGAAGTAGCACTTGACTGAATATACCCAAAAATTCAGTGAAGGTGTTGAAAGTCTCCAACACTCTCTCTCTCTCTCATATTAGCTAATTTGAAGTGACATGATGTCATCTAGAAATATCACTGTGCTATGTAAAGCTTCACTGACGTTCCTGGGTTTGAAAGGATCCATAGGTTCGCGCCCTGGTCCAGGCAAATCTATTATCGAGAAAAAATTCCCCTTCGGTTAAGCATATATGAAAATATATTAATTCCGAGGTAGAGCGAATTAGATATTAAAGGACATTGTAGCTCGATATATATATATATATATATGCAGTTCTTATATGTCATTAAGACCCTCTAATTCTGACTAAACTAATATCACAATTTTTGAAAGTAAATTGTATTTTTCCTAACTGTACAAACCTGAGTCCTTTACATAAGGAATTACTTTCTGCATAGGCTGGAATACGGCCATTACATTCTTGAACAAGGTGGTTAGGCAGTAACTACTGTCTGGTAGGCAGGTAGGCCCGCCTGCCCGGATGCAAACACTCCACTTTGCCTTTCGGCCCAGGTTTCAGATTGAGGGGTGGCATGAGGTGGGCATTAATGTAAAGGGCCTCAGGTTTGTATAGTTAGGAAAAATACAATTTACTTTCAAAAATTGTGATTTGTTCCTACACGATATATAAACCCTCGGTCCTTTACATAAGGAAGACTCACTGATTGGTGGGAGGAATATGAGTGAGCTTCTAGAACTGACTGGAGTTCTGCACACCTGGGGAATTCCTCCAGGTCGTAAGAGTATATGAGCAGCATGGTCAAGAGTCAGACTTCTGGTCCTTTTCGAAATGAGTGAGAAATTGTAACTCATCCGAAAAGGGCTGAGAAGAATATTTAGAGTCAAAGGCATTAATGCAATGTTCTGGGAAGGGTTTGCATTATTCCCAGTCTTCTTCCTATCCTTGCTAGAGGAAGGAGCAGGATTGCTTTTATGATTCTGATAAGAAAAACAGAAAGGAAGCTTGATGTGCAAGCTTACTGCATCAATTACTGGACCAGCAAGTGTAAGTTCAAATCCTACCCTCAAGACCTCAACCTGAAGGAAGAGGAGTAGAAGGTCGAGGAGGGGAAGGCGGAGAGGCCAGTCACTCTCACATCCTTCTTACCTCTAGAACCGCACACCATAGGTGAGATGTAACTTGTCCTCTTGAAGGAGCCGGGTAAGCAAACAACCTGTGAGCATCCACCACCAGTCCAAGGAAAAAATATGGTCGCAACGAGACCTCATCTATCTTCCGGTCTGACATATTCTTCGGAGTGATGAAATGTGCCCAGCCACTGGACGTATCCAACTGCAGAGAAGTCTCTCACAATCTTGTAAGAATTGGAGAAAGATGTCATTAGACACTTCTGCATTGGCAATCTGCAGTGGTAAAGGCATCGACACTCAGTGAAGGGTGTTGATCCTTCATAGGTACAGCAACACACCAATAGGACAAAGTAATGACTGATCTGGATCAACCAATACAAAGTCCACAGCGCAGAAGATCATGAAGGATTCGGACCCGTCAACAGAAGCCTACTGACTGATTACACTGCCACGCATCCGAGACATAGTTACGACATGACACTCGCCCTTTGAAGGGTGATGCTGAGAACAACCATACAAATGGTCTATCTTGTTCACCAACGATGTTGAGAGATGAGATGAGATGATTCTCACGAGGCATGTGCACATTAGACGAGAGTCAAATGCCTTCTAAAGACCGAGGTCCCTGTGATGGCAAGACAAGTTTCTCATCAATAGTTGAATCTCAACCAAGGAGAATTAATACTATATTACTTAGTGAATGACTAAGGTGAATTGAGAGAAGTAAACTCTCACGATTCTGATCATAGAAAAAGTCCCGTCGATGACGCTAACCAGTGAAGACAGCTCTAATCCCTTTTGTTTTACAGAGGACTAAAAAAGTTATTCCACTATTTCATTGCTGCTCAGCGAGAAAGTCGGAGCTTGCAATGATGGCGGGGCATCTTTCAGTAATGAAAACAGGGATTGTATTGCCTGAAGAACCGCTTCTTGTGGGTTGGATCAGGGAGGAATTTTCTATTTACTTTGGAAGCAGAGCTAGTCGGGTGGGGAACAGGCGAAGTCTTCCATTATTCATTTACAATTCGGGGAGAACAAAGTATAATTGAACATCTTATAAAATAGGAAATGTATATTAGAAGACAAAACTCAAATTGTCTGAAGAAAATCATTCAGCATCATCACAGCAGTGTATAGGGCAGGTGCAATGGAACAGAGGACTAGGCTACAGACTACTGTTATACCATGGGGTACACAGAAAGATGATAACAAGTCTAATGAGATATATCTCTGTCTGAAAATTCTTGCAAGAGACATGGGTCTTATGCAAGAATTCTGATCCAACCAGAGACCTAAGTCTGTGATTGAGGGGCAGAGAGATTCAAATTGTAAGTTAATCCTCGACAGAGGAGAAACAATACCAAAACAAAAAGAATCTCGGAGAGAGAGCTATACCTAGAGTACCACTCGCTCAATCCTTATACTGAGTTGCCTGGTAGTGCATTCCATGACAGAAAGTGTTTGGCTAGAATCATCGAGCGCAAAAAAGATACACTCGAGCATCTGCATTTTAACCAAAATGTGAGGGAAGAAAACCCTCTTGTTCGGTGATAGTACAAATGCTGTGGTGTTGTTGGGAAACAATACCGCTAGTTATCTCAAAATCAAAACCGGGAACTCTTGGGAGGCCTGAAAGGCTGTTCTGAGTTTCAGGTTAATTAAGAGAAGGTACTTTTCGTCTCGGTCACATACCAGAAGGATTAACTTACAGGTATGCGCCGACTACTCAGATGATGCAACTGATGACAGGAGCATGTCTCTAGAGAAATATACTGGTATATTCATAGGTTCCTGTAAATCGCACTCCAGCCTAATTATTCTTCATTCGAGAGACAAGAATAAGGACTGGAAGCAGACCTCCTTCATTCTCTAATGAAGAGAGGGAAGGTGAAGGTGTCCTGAAGGGAGACTTCTAGGGTGATAACAGGACATCTAAGATGACTAGTTCAAGCCGAACTGGTTGTTCCCAAAACTGTAGCACTGGAGAGGCGTTCAAACCTCTTGGTGCTATCCATCCAGAATAGATTGACATATGTTCAATAAGATCCTAAGATTGAACCAAAAACATAGTCTCTCGGGTTCGAACTCTGAGAAGTAGACTCCATAGAATTCCTCTTATTTCCTTGTTCATTCCGGTTTAACCAGGAAGTAGAGGGAAAAAAGAGAGGAGGATTGACTGTTCTTGCCCACTCTTCTCTGAACTTGCGATGTTCTCACTCTGTTTAACGAAGCATTCATTCCCTACAACCATTTCATTCGTGCAAACACAAGTGAAAGTTGACCGGAGTTAAATGCAGTGAAAGCTGGTGAGAACTTGCCCCGTCTTGCTACGCATCTATCTTCTCCAAGATCAAACCTCTCAACGAGGGCTACACAGAGGACCTCGCCCCATCACCTTCAGATACCTTGTCCCAAGGAACAGCAACATCGATCTTGGCACCTGAAGAATAGCCATTCCTGGCTTTCACAGGTGGGTCCAAGCCACCAACGCAGCTCAATTCCTTCTCTCGCCCTGTGTCACTATCATGATGGAGAGAAGACTACCTATCACTGACTGTAGATGTATGACCCCCCTTGGGGGTTGTACACTCGGAGAGACCCACACACAAGTACCAGATGCAGCCCTGGTTCCATGAACAGCGCCCTTGGAACCAGAGACAGGAGGACAAACCTTGGTTCCAACTCCTGGGGCTTCCGAAACAATATATTTTGGGGATAGCATCCAGGTTCCCGCTTCAAAAGGAGCAGGTGAGTCGAAAAGACAGCCAATTGCTCCCTAACCAGTGAAAGGGTGCAGACCCTTATTAGTCTTGAGGCGACACTTCTTAAGATGAGTTTACACTAGGCTTCACCGTATGCTGTATATGTAACAGTGAAAGGGTGCAGACCCTTATTAGTCTTGAGGCGACACTTCTTAAGATGAGTTTACACTAGGCTTCACCGTATGCTGTATATGTAAGACTCATCACCAACTCCTCCCAAATTCTTGTTAGCCCCACCTACTGGACTTCTCATTAAGGTGAGATAGTGGTATGGCATGAGTTTTGATGAGCAGTCTAATAGGTGGGCTAACAAGAATTTAGGAGGAGTTGGTAATGAATCTTACGTATGCAGTGTGCAGTGAAGCCTAGTTTGTAAACTCACCTTAGGGGGCGGAGAATTACCTTCCTCTTCTTAGGATGTGGAAGCCTTCGAAGAGGGAGGTTAGGAGGCATCAGATGACAGACGAACAACAATGACCCCCGTGAAAACTCGCTGCAACACAGGAAGGGAGGGTACGTGCTATATCATGGCAAGGAATCGCACCGATCAAGAGCAGAGAGTTCATTCGTTAGTGCCGAGCCAAGTTGGCTCGGCAGAGCTGTTTCGTCGAGCCAAGTCGAGTGAGCTGAGTAGATCACCACTACATAACTATGAGTGGTAATCGTCAACAAAGAACTATCACTTCCTCCCGATTAACTGTTCTCCTTCAAGGTCAAAGCTCCAAGAAGAAGAATAAAGAGGGATTCTGCGTCTGCTGTCCTACATGTTCGGTACTGGACCATTCATCCCTAGAAGGTGCTGCATGCAGTTCCAAGCTCTGCATAATTCCAAACCAGACTGAGGACCGAACTCATCTGTGAAGGTAAAGGTTCATTTTGCTATCCAAGCACTCGTGATAGTGAGTACTCGGTGAACGCTATAATTCGTAAGAATTCCCACGCTCTGCGAGAAAAACCCGACTCTTGTAAGGCAATAATTGGGCAAGCCTTGTCTCGCCCTGGTACTTGGCAATATGATGAAGCCGAGCACACGGCGAGCGCCAGCAAAACCAAGGGGTCCAGGTTCTTGGCGAGACTCCCGATTATTGTAATACTTATCAGGAATGCCCATTGCCCGAGTGTTTGGAAATCACAGAAAACCAAATTACTCTGTGAATGCCAGAAATGCCAGAAAACCTCTCAAGAGGACTGTCACGTCAACCCTGGGTACAGAGAGACCAATCACCGACAAGGCATGAGTCACTTGAGTGACTCACTCCTTTCTTCCACTTCATGCCTGAGTTGTGACAGTGAGCGGACTCAGTATCACTGACTTTAGATGCACGCAAATCCATAGATTTATGTGCCCTCAGGGAAACTCGTGAACGAGTGCTCGACACGGAACTAGTCCTAGGGGCAGAACTTCTAAGACTAGTAGCAGAAGTGTGAACTGAAGTTTGCACTTCTACGGCTCCTGACACGCTAGGCCCTGGGGACAGTGTGGCGGTTCATGGTCCATAAGGAACGGGCGAGCCAGCGTAAGAGCCAACTGCTTCCTCAGTTCGAGGAGGCAGACCCTTAGAAGTCCCGTGACTAGACTTCTTAGAGGGGGATACTACCTTCTCCTTCTTCGGAAGGGAGCCTTAGAAGTCGAAGGGTTGGAGGTTGATGAAAAATATGATGATTCCAAAGAGGAAGATGGCGACACTTGATGAGCTCTCTTCCTCCTCGACTACTTCATATTCTACAAGACTACTTCTACAGGATCAGGCACATTTACCAGCAGGAATAAGTTAATAATCACAGGGCAGCGGCAAAGGCTTTGTCCAGCGACGAAACTCCAGGATAGCAGCGGCAAATGAATAAGATTTCCAGCAGGGGAACTGTACGTACACTCGAAGATCGATATCACACATGCTATGAGTCACAGGTACAGTTCCAAGGTTAGGATAGTCAACATGAAGAGATATCCAACCATCTACTGCTGTAATCAACTATCACCACTGTTAGCCTGTAAAAGAAAGAAAATATGATTTAAAAAATAAGGATACTCCTCTTGCGTCTATGGCACCGCCCCCCAAAATGAGAGGAGGAGATCCCTTAAACACCAACACCAAAACCCCATCCTCTATCTTCGTCTGATAAGCAAGTGAAAGGACGAAATAAAAGAGGAAATACCACCCGTCGGTAATTTACAAAATGTAAATTTCGGATGAATTCATGTCTCGTCCTAACATTAAAGGGCAAAAATATGTAGTAAGGGTGTTGGCACACTCTTGCAGCTGACCCTTAACACAAAGCAGAGAGGCAGCTAGCAAGGCTATCACAAAAAGTGGGTTTGCATATTAATTATTAAAGTCAATTAATTATTAATATAAAAAAACAGTATACACATTCATTCAAAATAACAAATCAAAGATCCCACTGGTAAGATTGAAATTAAGGGCTAGTCAGCAAGAACTCACAAACATACGTATTCATCAGAGGACAGCCGAAAGCATAGTGGAGTGTTTTCATCTAGGCAGGCGGGCCTACCCGCCTATCAGACGGTAGTTACTGCCTAACCACCTTGTTCAAGAATTTAATAGCCATAATTCCAGCCTATGCTGAAAGTAATTCTTTATGTAAAGGACCGAGGGTTTGTACATCATGTAGGAACAAATATATAAATATATACATATATATATATATATATATATATATACTATATATATAGATACATATAAATAGTTATATATATATAATTATATATATATTATATTATTATCCAATAGGAAAACTGCATTGTTATAGCATTTTTCATAAAAAAATAATCCAAATATGGATTATTTTGCCTTTTGGAGTCATATTTCTTCTGTGAGATTGGCGTCGTAACCCTGGAAATAATTTCTGAAGAATATATAATTGAAAAGCGTCGTCAACTCGGAATGTCATAAGCCGAAACTGTCGTAAACCGGGTACTGCCTGTATAAATATATATATATACATATATATATATATATATATATATATATATATATATATATATATATATATATATATATATATATATATATATATATATATATATATATATATATATGTAATATATATATATATATATATATATATATGGGGGTCGGGGATTGCTTTTGTTGTACCGATGTCCTCAGCCTGGCTTTGCTACAACTGAAGTTGGTGGGGGACTGGGGGGGTGGGGGTACTAGTTGAAACTGATGAGTGGACGAGAGGTAGATTTGCCCATGGATAGATTGTATGGCTAACGGAAAGCTCTACTTAAAAAATGTTCTTGTTTACCTTTAATGCCTGCATGTTTTTATGTTTATCCTAATGCTATTATAGTACTGTAGATTTTCTGAATGCAACAACAAGACATTTAAAAGATGAAAGATGGGTCAAACTCACTCTTTTTTGTAAATATATAGAGTGAAAAGGAGAGAGAGAGAGAGAGACTAAATGTTACTGATGAATCAAAATGAAACACAACTAGGGACAAAGAATATTTCACAACGTGCAATAGAATGTGAAGAAGGACTTCCAAACTTGGTGCAAAATTTTAACACGCACTACGAGCGTGAGGGGGAGGGAGGTGTAGGTACATGAAAAAGACGCATTTCACATGTACCAGTATTATTATGTTATTATTATGTTCAAACATTATTTCACATGTTGCGTGCCATTAGAGTATCCCATGTTAAGTCCAGTAATATGATATGGCAACATTTAAGTATTGGCAACATTGTAATTATTGCCTTAGTGAGGCAGTCTCGTCTCGTCTGTCTGTTTGTTTAGCTGGCTGCTCTTTGTCCACTGGATCTTGTATATATTTCTACAATAGACATTTGGAACCTACATTTAAGTTGTGTCCTTGCCCCTCCACTTAAGGTTAAGGAGTTTACCAACACATACACCCATATGGAATATTCTGACCTTCAACCGATAAAACCGCTGCCAAACCAACTGTTTGCTACCGACTCTATGACTTCACAGACTTCCTCACTTCTTATGACTCTCGTAACATGCTACCGCCACTGACTCTTTCGGCGATCGCCACAACAGACAATACCCACACTCTTACGCCCGCCATCAAACCACTCCGATTCATCCCTCCACCAATTTTGATTCTCTCTCTCTCTCTCTCTCTCTCTCTCACGCAACCCTCGAAGACGTTGTCAAATTTAGACTGCCATTATCACTCCTCCATAATGCCACAGAAGAAATATTTATGAGATGGCCGGGAGTGGGCATGTCACTGTGAATGTGTGGGGCTGGATCTCCTTACATGGTATGGGTGGTATAGAATTGAATGGAGGTTCACTGGTGAAAAATACTTTGAAATTCCTCCGGATTTCTTCCACCCTTCACTCCAACATTAGAATTATCCCTTCCCACCTGGTCCAGTCGTTTTCATTCACGACCGCTGCCCCATCCACACGACCAGAATAGTCCAGGAATGGTTTAAAGGTCGAGAGGATCTGCTATTGCTTGACTGACCAAGTAAGGGTACAGACATGAACCCCATAGAGAATATTTGGGCTAATTTGGTAAATTGTTGGGAGCCTGAGACGGAGCTCTTCTGCAACCGACCACAGATCGTTAGAAACCATGTAGCTTCTATGTCCAACAGATTGCAAGAGGTGATCGAGAAGGAAGGCGGTTGGACTTCTTACTAAGATTAAAAATATATATAAAAATTGCGTGTGTATATTTGGATTACCCCATGACTTCCGCTAAACTTCCATGTCGTATGATGACTTGGCACCGCTCCAAACAATGTAAAAAAATCGTAAACAAACCTATGCATATGGCTTAGCTGCAGGTCATGATTATTATATTTTGTTTATAATAAATGTGAATTTGATATCTAAATGAGTTCAAAATCTAAAGGGTATTTCGCTATCCTATCTTTAAAGATTCTCTTAAAGGAAAAAAAAACCGTAAGACAATATCATTAAACTGCATTTCTCCAAATAGCCCTTTCCACTATGGACAGGTAAGTAAATGACTGAAGCGGTTGTTTATCCTTATACGAATGATGGCGATAAAAGCAAAAGGAATTTCTGTCCTTATGACATTAAAACTTGTAGAAAATATAAGCCAAGTAGAAGATGATGCGTTTATCCGTAACATGTAATTATTATTGTAATGAACGGTGTGTAGGGAATACCTTCTACAGTATATTCAACAGGGAATACAAACCCAACCATGAATACATGAAACCTCTGAATGTAAATAATTGTTATCATTGGCAAACGATTTAACTTTACCATATGGGAATGGTTAAAATTTTGCACCAAGTTTGGGAGTACTTCTTCACTTATCAAGTGCTGCTGTACTTTTCTTTATAGCTTCCTGTTATAGTATTTGTAGGAAACGCACTACAACCGATACTGTAAACTTGGCTTTACGTGATAAAGTCAAAATATCCTGTTGTGATCGTGATTTTCATCAATACCAAAAAAACTTTAAAATTTTTATAAATTTTAAGTATTGTGTAACGAATATGACTGATACACAATAACAGATATGGTGGTATGATAACGCCTAATCAGAAAGTTAAATGGAATCTTAATAAAACAAATTTCCGTTAAAAGTAAGACAGTAAGTTACAGCAATATAATAACCTGCTCAGATTTTTTTTTACTCTGTGTCTCTCTCTTACTCCAACTATACCCAATGACTCCCCCCACTAAAGAAACTCTAAGAGCTTATTGGTGGAACTTTGCTAACATAGAAGGGGTCCTTCCCCCGTTCCCCCATAGTAACCACTGTTACCATATAATTCTTCGTAGTCTCTCAATAAGGTGTACCAGGTAGACCTGTTCGCAACTGGACAGTTCCCTCCAGGAATTTCGATACGCAGCGTAGGGCTATTGGTAAGCCATACTGGGCCTGTTATGGTAATACTGCAGTGGGCGTTTACAATTTCTCTGGGACTATTTCGTTTGGTTACGAAGAGATTGATCAGCTGGAGGTATCTCGTTGACAGTTTGTGTTCATCTATTTTGTTTAGTAAATCCATTTAAAAAAAAAACAAGCAGCACTGTAATGACAAAGTGTTATTATAAGAATAATGTTGATATTACGAGCTTTAAAGGAAAATACAAATTACTAATATCAGGATATCTCTGTAAAAATCGGATTTATTCCTAATTATCATACATCACAACCGGTACTTTCTTGTAAGGTGAACGTCTACCCTATACTAACAAAAATTTGGGAAGGTTCTTGGCATTTCAGTAATAGTCTCTTTCATAAGTCGTCTCCTTTCCAATGCTTTAAACTCCCGAGTTACTACTTAGTGGAGCTACATGACTAAGTCTAGTGGAGTGGGATGTCACCTTCTGAATATGTAGGAGCTAAACGTGATATACAAATGTAATTAATTTCTAAAAGTATGCTTCAGACGAAGTCCATCCGATAATTTACAAGTAAGTAATAGGTACGCAGACACGAAGTAGTTCAACAGTAAAGACAGCATCGAAAGACGTTCAGAAGGTCCAAACAGACTTGTCCCGGTTATTCTCAAACCCACACCGGTGAACACTGCTTTAGTCGAACTTCAAATGCCTTGTTCATAAAGTTTTCCCAACTAAAAGATTCAAAGGCTTTAAAAAATAAAAGTGACGCATGAACACTATGATATTGAATAGCGTATTGAATCAATAAGTATGTAACTGCATACTCTCCTGACCCAACTCAGGAAATTTGAAGTCGCTTGGGTTGCTAAGGCGGGCCACTCACAGTCGATCTGGTCGTACGATGAGAACTGAGTGGGAGGAGACTCCCAAAAAACAAAAAACAAAAAATTACTGCAGACTCCGTTTATTGCCCGGTGGTGTGAACAAATAACAAAGTCAATCATAAGTTGCCAGCCACACAGTTATGACGTGGCGGAGGGAATATATGATTATGAACCATTTATGCTCAGACTGTGCCGTTGCAGCCAATATAACAATGAAAAAAGCCACGAAAAAGAATATTGGGTCAATGATTGGTTGTTGAAGAGAGAAAAACACATTTATTGCTTTTAAAGGAAATACAGGTAGCTCCCAGGGATTGTTATGATAAACGTGAGGGTGGACGATGCAAAGTTCAATTTTGCAGGAAGATTATAACGGTCGTGCAAAAGGGGACATGCATGACGAAATCCACAACGCCCTGTGAATGGCCATTACGCTACTACTTAGCGACTGACTGTTTTTAACAAGATATAAAATTGAGTGTGGCCATATCGTCCAAAGCTCTTGGAAGAGTCATGGCTGGAGACATATTAAGCTATTTGGACAACACTGCAAATACTACATAATGAAGATAAATAAAACTCATGTACCTATACATATTTGTATCTTTGATAAAAAATAAACTAGCTTTTAGAAACTCAAAATAATTTCTTCTACAAATATACAAACAGTTTGTAGTATAAAATTAGTGTAGGAAATAATAAAAGTGAAAAGGTAATAAATCTGTGTAACCAGTCATTATGCTACACTATTTCGCAATCAGCACCAAGTACCATTTAGGAGCTTTTTAGCATATAAAGAAATATCCTCAGTTTATTTTCTTATTTTTCCTTTACTTTGGAATATAATTGATTAAACGTCCTGAGCAAGGCACCAATTTGTGTGTGTTTTGAAAGATTTCTTTACGTATTGTATAATATACTATTAAACATATATAAATATAACATATATATATACATATATATATATATATATATATATCTATATAATATATATATATATATGATATATATATATATATATATATATATATATACTACGTCATTTGGTACTTTGAAACTTTGTCGTTACTCCAGGATTACGAAACGCTACGTCCTTTAGTCTCCAACATCACTGTGGTGAATGAAAGTTTCATGTAATTTTTGTTTACACTCATAAGGTAAAACGCTATTATATAAAATTTTACAAAACTCAGTATGTAAAGAAATGAGAAAAATATGAATATATATCATGTCAAAGGGACGAAACGTCTTAAGCACCACTTCCTGATTTCTTAGATGCCTCTACTTTCCTTAATTCTTTCCGATATGAAGGTCTTATGTTTTTTATTTACCTTCTTGTTGACCATTTCTTTCGCTGCATCAGGAAACTTTTTCTTTAGTTTCTCAAATATCGATTGATAAGCTGCAATTCTTTTGTATTTGTCAGAATTTTCTTTACTTTTTATATGCAATAGACTTATAAATTTCGAAGAACCCCGTCCAGAACTCTTTATCTATCGAAAGTCTGACATGTTGAACAATATCCTCTTCTGCGTCGTTTCTAGTTCATCAAGCCTCGTCGAAGACACCACTCACGGTCAAACTACCAGTTCTGAACGACTTAATCTGAAAAAACCCTATTTGACTGTCGTGTCGGACCGTGAGTTGCTCATTCAAACCTCAACTGTCAGGTTTGTCGATCCGGCTTGACTTCCGGGCTTGATCTGATCTGACTTCACTAAAAAAAACACCCCACTCGCATTCAAACTTGCTTAAACCCCGCCCATTTCGATCGGGCATGACAAATCCCATGCCTAAGCCCTAGAAGTAGAACGATAGATATCTAGATGTTGAAAACACTAGAAACAACACATATATGTTTATCGAATGAATAAACATGGGTTGTGGAGGAGGGGAGTGTGCTCAGACTCTGCAGATTTCTAGTAGGCAATCATAGTGTTTTCCTGCCATTCATTGCCGATCATTTACAAAACATTTAAATAAAAAAAAAAAGGGGGGGGGTGATGGGGAGGATTTAGTTGCCTCTTTTCAATACACAATATCTCGAGTTTTATTTCACTGAACATATAAATAAAGCCTATGATAAGAGTTTCCTGATAACTACTAAACCTTGAAGCCAAAAAGAAAGGAGAAATATTCTCTACACTGTGGGAACCTGTTTGTAAGACATGACGTCCTGTAATGACCAAGGCTTTTAAAAAGCCTCATTGCGGATTCTTCTTTCAATTTCATTTTCATGATGGCTCACATTTGCTGGTAATTTCCTTCATGAATTCGGCAATAGAAACTATTTTGAAAACTCAGTGAAAAAAATGTATGGCTTCTACTCATGACGTTTCTTTCCTTTTGATAAAAAAAAAAAATAATTTTAATTAATATATTAGTAACTTCGCGCAAGATAAAAGCTTACGATAACAAAAGAATTCGTTTTCCAATACAATATAAAATGTTGCCTACCAATATCATTCTTAGGCAACTGGAGGAGTCGCTGTCTTAGATTTGTTTTAAAGCTTGTATTCAAGAGAAGGCCAATAAAAGATTATTATGATACAAGCTAGTTGGTGGCCTAAGATGTTTCGTTTCCGCGTTGTGTTTGGTGGATCAGAGTCAATGGCGGCAGAGGCGTAACAACAGGGTGGCAGAGGTGGCAAACTGCCACGGGCCCAGGGCCTATAATGATTAAAGGGGCCCATGGACGTAGTCACAGAAAGGGGGCCAAGGGACCCAAGGGATATGAGCCCATGGCCATAAAAAGAAGAAGAAAAAAAATATGCTACTGCTTACTGTTATATTTTAATGATTTAGAACAAAATTATTTAAAAATTCCCCAATATAATACTGGTAAATGATTATTAACAGAAACTGAGAAGACATTTCATATTGTTAATGTATATGATGGCCTTTATGGGTTATGGGTTAGGAGGTCATAGGGGGTATTACTGTTCGTACACTACAGGTCCGTATGAGATATTGGCTTGAACGCGTTATGTTCCTGTCTAAGTCCTGGCCTCCCTGTACACCTACCACACACCCGAAAGGTGAGTGGGCATATCTCTATACATTCTTGTTTTCTATAGAATTTGTGGTATGTTTGTATATTTTCATGCATAAATATCGTATTTTATAATAGTTACATTTTTATAAGAAATTTTTAGGGTGACAATATGAGGTTAAAAAATGACATTTAATTTGGCCCCTGATATAACAGCTAAATTATCGTCTTTGTCCACATATTTTTACATAATTACATTCTATGATAATATGACTTTGTTCAACAAAAATATTAGCCACTTCCTATTTCATTTAGGTACCCAAAAAATTAGTGAAATTTTGCCTTTTTTGTTTTTGGCCAAAAAAAATTCCCTTTTTTACTCTTTTAAGATTTTGACCTCTATTGGTCCGACACTTTTTCTGGCAGTCACATATTGTAAATTGTAGTTTTAGGAAGGATTCCTTTAATTTTTGTGTGTGTATAGCTTATTTTGTATTTTTGTAATTATTTTTGTAAATTTTTTTATATACTTATTTTTTTAAATATTTGTAATAAATATTTAATTTGTAGATGAGTATTATTTATCTTTTCAGTAGTGTTTGTGAATGTTAAAATTGATTTTAGAAACTAAAATGTGCAGCAAAAATGAAGTTAGTGATTTTTGGCAAATTTTTCTAGACGCTCGGGTCAAGCTAGATCCGCACGTACCTATAACGGGGTAGCGATATAGCGAAACCTATCCAGGTAAAGGCTGTAAAATGGTTAATGTTGTAACAAATTCACCACACAATTTTGCAAATTAATCAATGTCTTTTTTGTTTCATTCACGAATTAGATAAGCATGAGTATATTTATGTAGAATACATATATGCATATGCCTTAATTCACTAAGAGCCGTGATAGCCTATAATATAGGACTTATCATTATTATTATATCATCTGAATTCTCTGTATAACAAACCTCCTGCAAGCCTGCTATGACCACACTGAAAATAATAATAATAGTAACAGACAATGTTTCTGCTGTTCTGTGAGCTCAGGCTGCCTAGAATTAGAACAAAGCCATTCATAAAGAATCAATGACTTCGGCAAACTAACCAAACTCGTGTGTGGGTGGAAGTTGGCGATGTATGGCTAAAGACAGAATACTGTTTTTACTATGCTTGTTAATTTAGAACTGGTATAACATAATTTACTCATATTTTTGTAGCTCATTTCTCTGTAAATCTATCCACATTATCATGAGGTCATTATATACAGCGATTTACATAAATAAAGGATCTGCAAATGAAGAAACAAGGCATATAAACTGCTCCAGCCAATCATGACTGTTGTTACAATATGAAGACGCATTCACGTGGGAAAAGGTAAACAAAAACCTGCAGTGTTAACATAACATTCTTATACAATAGTAACTAATAGTTGAAGGTAGCTGTATCGAAATTCCCGGAGGGAACTGTACATTAAACTAGAAATAGAGGTTTTCCTAGAGAGTTCCTGTTCAACCAATTCTACGTCTCTACCAATTCTGGGCTCATTTAAAACTTTTAAGGATATAAAACCATGCTTTATTTTATGCTACTGCTACTGGTAGGATATTCCCTTAAAAAGGGGGTTCCAACTTAATCTAGTTAGGCTACAGCCTGTCCTGGGATTATATCACCTTTTAAGATATAGGCTGCATAAGAACTCCATTACGTAGCCTTTCCAATAGGCTACCGTATCAGTATCAGCCGCTAGTCGTAACAACTGCGGTAGATCTATATTACTATTCCGTGGCGGCCTCGACTATGGCAGCTGCGGTTTTTCTATGCAGTTTTACCTCCTGAATAAGAATTTTAAGTAATATTTATTCGGACGACTGTAATTAACCCACAAGGGCTCATACTAAACATGGCAAAATACATTTGACGCCCCAATTCCTGGTGGCTTTTGTATTCGCGGGGACGAACGATGCGGTCATGCGGAATGCTTATATAGAAATACCACAAGTTCACAACTGCTATTTAATTATGCCTGTAGTGGATAATGTTTATATCCAGTCCTGGGCTATTTGGGCTAAACTATCACTTGGGTAGTACAACAATTTTAGGATGTTTCCTAAATTTTTCTCTCTTAAACTAGTATAGGGTACCGTATTGCCTAACCCAGATTATTATAGATCAAAAGTTAAGGCTATATAAAAACAAAGATACATGTACGTAAACTCATAGTTAGGCTAACATTTTTTGTCTAACCTAGATTGTTTATATCTAGCCCTAGGCTATTTGGTCTACTATATATCAAACTAACTTTCTCATACTATGAAACTTACTAACGTGATGGAACTATAGTTAGGCTTTTAATCCTGATTAATTAATTCACCCTTAAAGGCACAGGATTAACAAGGTGTAATTTGTAGCCTTCAAGTTAGTCTACTACCGCATGGCTTCTTCGGTTTCCTGTTTTAGGTTTACTATATAAAAACAGTAACTTACTAATGTGAAAACTTATGCCTAGCTAGGCTGGCCTATCACCCAGCCTAGGTTATTGTCTAATCACTCTAGATTATTTAATTCCCCTTTAAGGGTATGCACATGAAAGCCTAGTGTATTAAGACAATGCTATACAAAAGGAAAAATGTCTGTAGCCTTTCATCTACATAACCCGTAGGTCTTTGGTGTAAACTTAGGCTACTGCCTTGGCCCATTGCCTAACAGGATATGTCCTTGAATCTTACCTTAATTCAGGTTACGACCTAGTCCAGGTCTTTTTGTTTACCCTTAGGGATACATAATCCTAGGTTATAGGCTACAGACAATTTCTACTACAGTTTAGCTAACATTCTCACAGGATCAATGTAGATTGTAGGCTACTACCTAGTAGGATATTGCTGACAGCGTTATCTGAAATTTTTATCTTTTATTATAATAATGATAGTTTTGGAACATTTCTGTACATAAAACTTCAAAGCAGAATGATAAATTCTTCAAAACAATTTTCGCTTCTACAAATAGCTAACGATCATAATAAAACATAAGAAGCGCCATGTGCTGGCAAAAAAGCAAATTTTTGGCTTTTCGTTGTTCCATGGTCTAAGCTATAAAATTTTGAACTCGAACTTAAAATTATGCCCTTAGTTGTCAATGTAGATGTTGACATGAACTCTGGTAATGAAATCAATGAACACAGAACGAAATTCTAGGAGCTAACAATCCTAAATCATAAGTGGCGATCTGTCCTGGCAAAAAACAAATGGTTTTACGTCTTTTCTCACACAATAAAATCATTGTTCGACAGTCTAAATTAAAAAATTTTTAACTGGAACTTAAAATAATACACTTATCTATCAATTTATGTTTCCATGAACCTCTGTAATGAAATTAATAAACAAAGAATGAAATTCTAAACTAGCCTAAGGATCATAAATTGTAAAAAGCGCCAACAAATGCTAGCAAAGAAAGCAGATTTCAGGCTTTTCACAACCAAAAATCAGTGTTCTACAGTCTAAACTAAAAATACTTTTAACTGGAACTTAAAATTATGGCCTTAGCTTTCAACTTGGATGTTTTCATGATCCTCTGTAGGCAGTCCCCGGTTATCGGCAGAAAATCAGCAATTTATGATGCCATAAAGCGCAAGTTCTGGTTATCTGTGCACTATAAGGCGCTGATAAGAGAGTTATGGTGCAATAACATACCTGACAGAGGTGCCGTTAACCAGTTATCAGCACCATTAACCAGTTATTGGCCCCATTAATCAGATATCGGTGCCACAAATCACAGTGTTTCGGTTAATGGCAGTTTTCGCTTGTCAGCACCCCGCAGAGAACAAAACCCCCACCGATAACCGGAGACTGCCTGTAATGAAATCGAAGAGCGAAATCTTCAAAGCTCTGGAGTCTAAATTGACCAGGATAAGGAATATTGGCTTGGTCAGATTTTGGTCGTACGTAAACAATATGATGGTGCATATGTGCACAACCACTTCTTCTTGCGGTTTCTGACGTAGGTAAACTGTGTTTTAGCATTTGCTGAGGATAAGAGAAAGTGCCCTATTATCCTGAATCCATTTATACTCTATCATGTGTTATAATGTTTATCATTATGACACAATACCTTTCCACAAGACCAGTCAAAAGAGAATTCTTTGACACTAGTGTGGACACCATGGAGCTCTGGATAGACCAAAGGTAATCCTTAAGGACAAGACTGCAACTAAACTATCAAAAACATAAGTATATATATGTACTGTATAATCATATCTATTCACATATACCACATATCTATACATACACCTATTGCATATGTGTGTGTGTGCACAATTAAAAATTTATTGGGGAGGCCCACCTCACTAACAAAGATGCACAATTGCCCTATTTTCGCATGACATCAAGAACCCATGAGAGTATTGCCTTTCCAATCCTCAACCTGCACAACATCGTTTCTTGCCTCTTTGACAAATATCAGCAGGGGTTCCGTTCTCAGCAGGGTGCTGATAAGCGAAAACTGCCATTAACTGAAACTTGGTGATTTATAGCACTTATGGTGTCAATATCTGGTTAATGGCACCTCCTTTAGTTAAGTTATGGTGCCATAATTCTATTATTGGTATCTTATGGTGCATAAAACTGGAACTTGGTGTGTCATG
The DNA here is from genome assembly GCF_015104395.2 of Macrobrachium nipponense. Classification (NCBI taxonomy): domain Eukaryota; kingdom Metazoa; phylum Arthropoda; class Malacostraca; order Decapoda; family Palaemonidae; genus Macrobrachium; species Macrobrachium nipponense. The sequence continues at coordinate 37,647,807 of NC_061105.1, forward strand.
GCGCCATAAATCGCGATCTAGCGCCATCAAACCCGATCACCATTAACTGAGTCCATCGATAACCAGAAACTGCCTGTATAGGGAGATGACCAAGGAGACACTAGTGATGTAATACTGCTCATTTTTTTTTATTCATAGCAATATTTTCCACAGGGATTGCCAATACTTTTTAACCTAATATAGGATATGCAAACATCACAATATGGCAGTAGGCATCTTCTGAGTTCTGGGGAGGTGATTAGTAATTTAGCAAGTTGATCGGCTTATTCACAAAAATTTGCTTCTTTCGCTCTTTTCACTAAAAGCAGCCATTCCAATACATCTAAATTCAGAGTGATTAAAGAGTTAAAAGATTCTAATAACTGAAGAACACTTCTCAAATCACAATATATATACATATAAAAAACTATTTCCATTCTTCCTTTAAAGCCTTAAAAATTGCATGCAGTTCTACTGTAAAAATAGATGCAATAGATGATAATCTCCAACTTCCTTCTATATCAGGGAAGGCCACTCCAAAGCAGATGCCAGCATCTGACTTTGAGCCATCTGTGAAAACTACCTAGGAGTTACCTTGCAAGGAACGATCTAAACATTTTGAATGCATTGCCTCATTGGGCTTTTCTGCCTTTGTAGAATTAAAATATTTATAGAATTCTACCTCTGGAAGGGAGAGATATCCAAATACCTGGCTGATAAAATTGATGTGTTACGATGTTTAACTCATGGTTTATAAGTTTCACTCAAAAAGCAAATGGTTGAGGTTGCTTGAAGTGATTTTCAGAGAATTGCCAATGCCTTTCATTTCTAATACAAATGCTTGTTAAGGACTTAAGAAGCCTCTGAAATCTGTACCAGCTCCAAACCAGCAGACAGTGGTAATGTTAGATCCACAGGCATCTCACCAGCATCTACATGCATGCTCTCAGTGGGAGATGATTTAAATACTCCTCCACACAATCTTATTCCTCCATGATGGATTTAATTAAGCATTTAAAGGCTATTAAGCTTTGCTTAATAGCCTTTGCCCATGTATGAACAGATCTGGATCAGGATGGAATCCTCTTATGTGGCAAAAGTGCACGGCTACAATTTTACTAACTGAAAACCTATGACCATACCTTAGGCCACTTCACTATATTACCGATGCAGAGCTGAAGCAGTGTTCATCCACTGCCATCCTTGTTGTTGCAAAGGACATCAAAATGTCATCAGCTAAAAGGGGTCTATGTTATATCTGGGGAAATTAATTTGGATACCCCATTGATTGCTAAAGCAAACAAGTTTACACTCAAAACACTTCCCTGTGGCACTTCCTTAGTTGAATAAATCTGAGTGTTGCTCCAACCTGAACTTGAAATAGCCTATTTTCTAAAAATGCCTTCATAAAAAAAGAGGCAACTTCATAAAGAACCCTCAAAATACCATATCTCCATGTTGTATCATAAGCCTTCTCTAGATTAAAAAAAAAACAGTGATGTGATGCTGCTTGTTAGCAAAAGCTGCATATATTGAAGTTGTGGAGTGCATACGTACTTTGAAAACCACATTGAGTAGGCAACAGATATTTACCACATTCTAAGTACCACTTAAAACGTATGTTCACCATTTTTCCATAATCTTACACAAACATGACGTCAGTGCAATAGGACAATAATTTTGTCTTGAAAAGGTCTTTCCCTGGTTGCACAAATGGCAATAAATTTAACACCTCCCAAACCTTGGGGAAGATATGTTCTTGGTAAATTCTGTTAATAGGGCTTACTAAGAAAAGTCTGGTATTTTCGGGGGCATGCTTAATCACTGAATATGTTATATCATCCATTCCAGGAGCTGATTCATTACATTTATTTAAAGCCTATTTAAAATCTCTCATAGTAAAGGTTACAATGCACTGTTCACTCCTTGATGTATTAAAATTAATTTTGACCTGTTCTATTAGCATTCTTTGAGCTGAATAGGGTCTATCATAACTTTTCTTTGCAACATTAGTGAAATGATTAGCAAAATCATTTGCCGCTAACCAAGGGTCCGCTACCTAGTAATCATTGATCTTGATAACTGGAGTTTGCCAAGGAGTAAACTTGCCTGCTACCTTCCAAACTAAAGTCAGAAGTGTATTCAAATTTAGTGAAGTTATGAAAATTGTCCAAGATCCATTTTGCACTTTTTTAATTTCTGTGCAGAAATGAGCTTCTGCTTTTTGAAATTCAACACAGTAACACACACATTTTCGTCTATGGTTTCTGGTGAAAGGTGACCTCATAATTCTATGAATTTCCTAGCATTTACGAGTCCATCAGGGAACTGGCCAACTGATAAATATGCCCTAAGTCCCAAGTATATGTAGATTGAAGACCAGCCCAGAACATAATTGTAAACATTTACAGTCATCAGCCGGGTCATCTATTGAACTGCATTCCTGGAATGTTGCAAACCCAACTTTACCACAGTTCCATTTAGGTAGCCTTGGAGGAACATTTGAAGCTACAGTCACCACAATTGGAAAAATGGTTACTGGTGAATTTATTATTTATCACTCTAAAATTGATTTTGGTAAATCTATCATTTATCACTCACCAATTACAATCAACAAGGCAGTCATCACTGCATATAGTTAAATCAATTGCTGATACATAACGTGCCTGTTTGAATGTGAACTAAAATTATTAAAAAATTGTAGGATCCATGCTGTGGTCCTATAAAATTTTTTTGACCTTGCTGAATCTTTCCCAATTCAGCAAGTGAGTATCAACCAACCATGAAATGGAATTTTTTTACCAAGGGAATCCCTACCACCAGAAAGAACTACCCAAGATCATTTCTGTCCTTCCTTCACGTGTCAACCAAACACTAGGATTACCATCCATAGGCACATAGGACAAGACCACCTCAATTAGAGTTTATTTCTTGTACTCTATTGTTCACAAATACAGGTAGAAAATTTTTTGATACTAACCAACTTATGGGTACTTTATTGTCCGACCAAATGAACAGTTCAACAAACTATTCCTTCTCGAAGGATTCTTGAGTAAATTTGGCCATTCTTGCTGCCAGTAACAATGTTTTGGAACAGTCAGTTCTTTAATTGGCACTACTCTTGCCTTTGCCATCATCAAATCAAAGTTTTTTATCTTAACTTCATATGCTACACAACCATATGCCAACTCACTGGCATCACAGAATATATGTAAGGAGTCCCCCTCTCCTAGGCTAGTATTCCTAGGAAAAGAAATGTCAAGACATTTCTCTAGGTCTTCGGATAACTCGACCCACTGCTTCAGTAGTGGGTCAGAGTTGATTATCCAAATCCAGTTGCTGCTTCCACAAATTCTGCAAGTATATCCTTGCCCTAATAGTAACAGGTAGAAGTACTCCTAATGGATTGTAAATTTGTGCAACTGTTCTTAACACTTCCCTAAGTTGCACCATTAAAAATGCCTTCTCTGTCACTAATATAGGCAAGCCATTTTTTTTCTAGCATTGCAGTAGAACTGAGTAGGTCTCGTCCACAAACAATCATTTAAGCTTAACCCATTTCTCCCCATCTGACCGAACAGTCAAATACTTTCCTAATAGGGGTTGTTGCACTGTCTTTTATAACACCATATGTGCTAAGAAACGACAGTTATCAGTTTTAAAATGTTCCACTCTCTCTATGAACCTCCTATCTTCCTGATCCTTCCAAGATTTTCTGATAATGTTCTAGATACTGAGAGTCCTTCCGAAACTTGACACAATGTTGCTTTAATCTATTTAAAGCCAACCCAAAGTTGGAGGTTAATCTACTTCTATTGCCTTTCCAAGGCAATGCAACTACAGTGTTTGTCAATTTCAGAATAGGTTACAGTACTCTCAAAGTTCTCCAATACCTTTTTTTCCTGTTTAGTTATCTCACTGCAATTAATATCTAAGTGATCTCCAGAGTGTTTGAAGATCTTCCCTTGGTTCCTTTAAATGAGTAGGCCCTTCAGTCATAGTTATCTTGTTTGTTTCGACTGCCAGTTTTAAAATAGAAACATGATCTCCTTGGTGGGAGGAGAACTACAGGTTCTGGTTACCACATAACCAAATATGGTTGGTAGCAATACTAATTCCTAAACCCTGGATGTAGTATGTTGTACACGTTGTCAACCACCTATTAACAACTTTATAAGCAATTGTTTCTCTATGGGTAGATAAAAATCTTTATCACCCAAGCTGATAGTCATTTTATGTAATGACCTTAAATTCTTCAATTCTTCTTAATGCCTAATTTCTTTATGCGTATATTCCGGTAGCTTGTCCACCACTATACTATCCATATATATATTAACCTATTCCGGTGAGGTACAACGATATTTACCATCTCATACTCTTTAACTGGTTTCGAAGTCAAATAACCTCTAAATGATGTTTTCAACTCCCTTGCTCTTATAATGAAGTCCTTCAAGAGCAGATCTCTTGATGAAAGATCTCTAGGCCCAGGTATCCAACAACCCTTTCTTTCACACAATGTAACCCTTTTTACCTTTTAGGGTTATTGAGGCTGTGGGTATGATCGACTGTTCAGTCGTCTTATTTCCCTGTCCAGTATTTGTCAGAGAGAGGGTTCCAACTTAAACCCCACCTTCCTTAGTCTTTAGTTAGTTTTGATTACTTATAACTTTATGATGTCTATCAGTGCAACCGGTATTACAGCCTTGCCTGTTCACAATCGGAACTGAAATATTTATGTATTGGATGTGCATACAAAAAACAGACCCAGAGTTTTAAGTTTTTCTATCTTTCCTCCTCTGGTTACAAGTCTTACAATGTGTCCATATGTGACTGCCTCTGCAAAGTCTAATCCCTTAACCTGGCTTACCTTGACTTTGTTTGGATTTTTAGGCCCCACTGATGGTTTTTTGGTTTCACAGACTGTCCTTGTTCTACTGCCAAAGTCGAAAGTAGAAACTATTGTTAAGGAATTAGTTTTCACTGGTTCAGTCTGTGGAAGACCCCTCAAATTGTGCATTTCCTCTTCAAGATATATTTAGAAGGTGTCAAATTTCAGCCAATCTTCCCCACACCTTCATTTTATTATGTCATTTACGTACAATACTGGGTAGTTTGGTGTGGAGCAAGATGGTATACAACACATTCAATTCCAACTGCTCACTCTCCAATGGTCTTATGCAGAATACCTCAACTAGATTCATCTAAGAAGTTCTAGAAATCCCTGGAGTCTGTGAAGTTCGCCGTAGGCTCCGCCCCCAGAGTGCCGTATAAATACAGTCAGCGCCATTTGTACTGAGAAAAGAGAAATTAGCTTGCAGAAAAAATAAATTTAATTCATAAAAATAAAAAAAAAAATACTTTAACACTTATGCCGTTATTGCTACTTCGTGATGGGAAAGTCCTTGGACTTGATGACCTTTTGGAGTCGCTGTGGAAGACTATCAGCCAAGTTCTGACAGTGGGCAAGGGGTATTTCCCCCCAAAACTTCCTTATTGCAATCTCAACCTTGGGGATTGTCGACATATCCTCCTTACGAAGTAGGCGTTTCAAGATTCCCTAAAGGTTTTCTGTGGGGGACAGATCAGGTGATTTGGCCAGGCCAGTCATGCATAAATTCAACCTCGTTGTCAGAGAGCCACCTTTTGGATGCCCTTGAGGTGTGGCAAGGGGCGCCGTCCTGCTGAAGGGTCTCACAGCCGGTTTTGGCAAAAGACTGCTAAATTGTCCTTTAGCAGCCTAATATAACGCTCAGAATTAAGCGTTTGGCATCTAGGAAGCATGACAAGATTCCCTAGTCCCACTGTAAAAAAGCCAAAGGAGCCCCACACCTTGAGGTAGGGCGGATGCTTAACGCTGGTCACGGTCAGCTGCGGGTCACACGCTGACGAAGTGCGTGACTTCCAAATCTTCGTGTCCTTGTTCTCACTGAAGCAGAACGTTGCTTCATCAGTCCAAAGGACCTTATGCCACTGTACAAGGTCTCAGTCCTTATGGTCCTTGGCAAATTGAACACGATGGCGATGTTGCTTAGCAGTCATGAGGGGCTTGACTCGCGCTTTCACCTTGGAATATTCTATTCCATTCTATTATATTGCGCTGAATTGTCCTTACAGTGACATTTCTAAGGAGCTTAAGGTTCTTTTCTTTCAATTCCTTTGCAGTAATTTAAGGATTAAGGTCCAACTGATGCCTTAAAAGCCTTAAAGTCGTCGTAGGAATCTTGAAAGACCTACCCCCGCCGTGTTTGTGTTCGGGAACGTTATCACCAGATCCAGCCTGACGCCATTTTTGGAGTAGTCGCGACACTGTCTTCTCATTAACACCAGTAATTTCGGCAATTTCTCGGTTTCTTTTACCAACTTTATGTAGTTCAACAACTCTCAATATTATCATGGCTGGTATTTTTACCAGACATCACTCTAAGGGTGTGGTAGACGCCAACACTCACTGCACACAAAGGACAAAAACGAAATATGTGGACCGCTGTCAAAAGAAATGCACTCCTTATGGCTGACAATTGGGTACTAAATCTTTGAAATTGCCACCAGTAGTGCATGGGTGGATAAGTAAAATGTGCCAATCAGTCATTTTGTCCCGGCCGATTTTTTTGCGAGAAATATGATACGGGTCCAAAAAACAAAAAAATGATTGAGAATTCCAAAAATTCTCAATACAAATGGCGCTGACTGTACGACGGTCGTAGCAGCAGCAGAGAGATCGTAGAAGAGAGACACCAGTTAGTCACAGAGAGATATCCTCAGTAAGAGCCACTGGTCAGAATATCAGTGAGAGATCAGCAGCAGAGATCGTCAGAGAGAGACTAGAGACGAAGGAACAGACAAAGGATCAGAAGAAAAGTTGCTCGGGAGTTGATTGGATACTGGTCTAGTCGTCTTCAGGAGTGGACGAATTATCTCGTTATCTCAACATCGAGCAGACTTCAGAGGAGAGTTCCTACCTTACAAGAAGACTAGTTTTTGCAATACGGAGTCAAGAGGACGTCTGCAATCACCGTTTTCCTTTTGAGAAGCCATCGCCTTGAATTGCCAAATTGACTAGCAAGTATTTGAATTGCCTCACTGTTCCCCCAGTTCATGCAGTGTATGATTCTATCTTTTAATGTAAATGGGAGATACCATTCTGCATTTACCTATGTTAGTAAGCTTGTAAATAAACCTTTGTTGTGTTAGTGTTTCTTTCTATATTCGTATCCCCAGTTTCAACTGTTTGTGTTGAAAATGTTTTTTTTATTATTTCATATCGAACCTGAAGCGGACCTCTCTCAGAGGCCGTAACAACCACATAGCAAGCGAATGCCCGGCACTTGCACAGAACCAGTACAAAAAGAAGCATGATTCAGTGGCAAAAGCCCTCCACTGGAGCCTGTGCAAGAAACATCAGCTACCTTGCAGTAATAAGTGGTACGAGCACCAGGTACCTGAGGAGTGATAGAAAACGATAAGGCAAAGATCCTCTGGGACTATGGTATCAGAACAGATAGGGTGATACGTGCAAATAGACCAGACGTGACATTGATAAAGTCAAGATGAAAGTATCACTCATTGATGTCGCAATACCATGGGACACCAGAGTTGAAGAGAAAGAGAGGGAAAAAATGGATAAGTATAAAGATCTGAAAATAGAAATAAGAAGGATATGGGATATGCCAGTGGAAATTGTACCCATAATCATAGGAGCACTAGGCACGATCCCAAGATCCCAGAAAAGGAATCTAGAAAAACTAGAGGCTGAAGTAGCTCCAGGACTCATGCAGAAGTGTGTGATCCTAGAAACGGCGCACATAGTAAGAAATGTGATGGACTCCTAAGGAGGCAGGATGCAACCCGGAACCCTACACTATAAATACCACCCAGTCGAATTGGAGGATTGTGATAGAGCAAAAAAATAATAATAATAATAACAATATATATATATGTATATATATATCCTTGACTACATACATACATAAACTGCATACAACTTAGGATTTTATTTCAATTTAAATCCCATCTTCACTTAAGTTTCTCTAAAATTATCATTAAACTTCAAAAAACAAACAATTTACAAAGTGGAAATGCATCAATCATCATTTCATCTAACCTAACTTAACATAACTTCTTGGGTTGGTTTAAGCACAACCTGGTAGTATTTACTAAAATTGACTGTAAGCTTAGGCATCTCTGCAGCTTAGGCTAGGTGGTGACTGACTGATCTTACTAATTGTTCATTTCAGGCTAGGCTAACACGTGACTAATTGTAACATGGCTGCCACCAACAGCTGCTCATATCTTGTTTTTATTGCCACATATCATAACAATCCTTGAAATTTCACAAAAGCTAACTACACAGATCACTGATGTAACAACCAATCATGGCACCATTTTAATATGACTTGCTTTGTAATAAATAGTGCATTTCAAATCACAAGAGATTGTATAGCCTGAAGTGAATTGAAACGTAATAAACAAATCGTGGCCTAAGTTCTATACTATGGCAACCAGATTACTTCACTCATTCTAAATAAAATTCAAGATATTACACTGCGTTGTGTATATTAACAAGCACAAAAATGATAATAACTTACAGTATATGTGAATGACGGACTCATTATCCCTAATCTAAATAGTCTGAGATCTGGCTTTAGCACAGTATCCTTCTCACTATTCTCATCCAAAGAACATCACAAGAAATATCTCCCCATCATCAGATATGCATATCATTTAAAGGAATTTCCCCAAATGAACTTTAAGATAGGCATACTTGAGTGACTTAGGCTCAGAGATCCCGATGACTTCTCAAAGATTGCTGGACTAAGTCTTGCCTGGATGGCTACTTAACTAAGACTGATAACTTAAATCATTCTCAGTACAACCGCATTGTACGAGGACTGTAACAAGACTGCTCTGTTTGAGCACTGTAACAAGACTGCTGTTCAAAGCTGCAGTTGACCAACAACAAATGTCCTACTAACTATCGAACCAACAAAACTGACACCCGGTACTTAAGTGCTTTTACATGTATATACTTACAAACTAATATGCATGAAATAACTAAACACAACACTTTTCCTAAGTACAATTATAACAATACAATATCTTCCTTTCATACAATACTTACATAAATGTGCAAAATTTGGAAGAATACATTACAACTTGCAGCAAAGTACAATTGCTTTAGCCAAGTTTCGACACATGACAACCCCCGCCACACAAGCAACAGTCTTGACAGACTTAATACTACATCCAGGAGGCAAAGCTTTGGACAATAAAACAGCTTGAAATGTATCTAACTTAAAATCAGTAAAAATTGAGTAACGATGAGCTGGAAATGAAAATATCAAGAGGCGGGAGGAAGTCTTGGCAATAGCTGAAGACAATGGATGTAAAGGTTGTACAAATGCATTTTGGAGAAATTAGCAAATGGAAGGCAAGGACCTAGAATAAGAAGTACGTAGAGTTATAAGAGATTGGTTCAACAATCGATGGAATTAACATATTAAAACTATAATTATACTATTAATCATGGTAGTGTAACATCATAATTACTAGATATTGATAATGGTGAAGACAAAATTATAAGAATTGCATTTACCAAAAGCTATTTCTCGTCAAGTGCATTAAACAAGCATTGGAACATGGTAAAATGAGAGGAGGGTGACAGACAGCACAGAGCCACATCACCCTGAGAACTGACCCGGGTTCCCTGGCAGGGAATTAGACCAACTGTCACAAGGCAGTCCTGAGTTTGGGCTACAAAGATGAGAGCACCAGCACCTTTCCTGAAGAAGGAGTATGCAAAAATGATCACACTTAATGAAGGGACATGAAACAGTTCCCTATAATCTGTTAAAACTTTAACAAACACTACAATAAGGTTCAAATCCTGATGTAACTTCTTGAAATGCTTTTCCTGACTTGAAAGGGGAGCAGAGGGCAGAGCTAAGAGGTCTGATTTATTTTAGGTGCAGCAAACAAAAGAGCCAGAAACTAACGCAGACAAATGAAGCAAAGAAACTTGAGAAGGAAAAAAGGCAGATTATATCATGACTTGACAATGAGCTTCAAGTCTCTATGACTAAGAAACTTAAGCATAAAATCCTTAGACCAACTCTTTCAATCATCCATTTTTAAAGTCACACACTAGGCCCCTACAACTGGCACAATGCATCTACCTAATTCAAAATTAAACATCCTGCAACATAGTAATCATCTGCAGAGCCTGAAATTCTTGCTTTACTTCCCATGGAAGACATCCTAAGGAACACAGACATAAATCAGTGAAATATCGGCGTCCACCCATAGCCGCGGTATGAAGAACCTGATGAGCTAAAACATCCAAAACACACATGGTGTAGAACAGGTGAACTACAATGCCATACTGACAGCTAAGAGAACCTCTTGTATTTGAATGCTGACTTACCTGCTGACATGAAAATATAGCTATCTTTATCAGTAACTCGTCCCAAAAAATGCTGTTTCATTAGGTATTCATGTTATACTGCTACATTGCATTCCTGAAAGAATAAAATTGATCCTATTTAACTCCTCTCATTCTATACAGCAATTCAAAAGGTATCACTCAAGTAAGATGACAGCTTCAACATTTAATAGTACACATTGTTATCAATACTTCTTCTTCACCATGTGCTTCCCTACCCTCCCATTCCAAACGCTGCATTCTGAATTCATATCAGAATGAAATGCACATAACTGCTAGGAGTTTAATAATATGTAGTACTAAAGTAAGTGCCTAACTGGAATGAAAATCAATGTCAGGTGGACAATTTAATAGTATATAGTACAAATAAAAATACTATTCATATATAGTTCCTTAAATTAGCTCTAAAAATAAGAAATGAAGCAGATTCTAAAATAATATCAAGCACATACAATTTCACTCATAACCCTAGTGAAATATTTTACAGAGACATCTTTGGTTTAGTAAGAAGCAAGAAAGCAAATTCAGACATTCACCAAACATAGAGAGAGGCCTCCATATTATATATCAATCAAATCCATAACAACAACATTTTCACTCTGCGAAGCATTAAGACTAGATCTTTCAGAATTGTCACACTTCCCCTTCTTTAATTTCTGCAGATCCTTATCCCTGAGGATGGGCACTCCGTACTCTGAGTGCAACTGAGCAAAAGTACGTTTCTGAATGGAGATGTGCGACACAGATGGTGCAGTTGAGGTAATGGACTGTGGGGCAACAGCTGATGATAGATACTGACCAACCCCAGATACAGTGTTTGCCCTCATTCGCATCACCATTGATGGGTCTAGGGTGACCTCATTGGAACTCTGAAAGAAAGAATGTATACCTAAGTGTTTCTTCTTGAGCAGAATTTGGCAAACCCTATGGAATCTGAAATATTGCTAGTCTTCTTAACCTATATAACAAGAATGTGAGGGAGAGTTATTGCTAGTCTTCTTAACCTATATAAAAAGAATGTGAGGAAGAGTTAAAGTGTGGCAATTGGCATAACAAAAACTTGAAGCACTTCATCCAGAGATTAACAATGAAGTTAGTTTTACCATAAAGTTAGTTTTACCATAACGTAAAATCTATTATATAAGATTGTAATGAAATCGGTTTTCATATACAGGGTGTCCCGGTTATTGGCGGGGGGTTCCTTTCTTGGTGGGGTGCTGATAAGCAATAACAGCCATTAACCGAACCTCAGCAATTTCAAATATCAGTTAATGGTGCCATAACTCCTTTATCAGCACCTTATGGCACCATAAATCACCAATTTTATGGTTCTAGAGAAGCGCCATAAACCAGAGGGATATATATAGATATATATACTATATATATATATATATATATATATATATATATATACTATATATATATATATATATATATATATATCTAATATATATATATAATATATTACATATATATATATATATATATATATATATCTATATATATATATATATATATATATATATATATAAATGTGTGTGTATACATATATATATATATATATATCTATATATATATATATATATATATATATATATATATATATATATATATATATATATATATATATATATATATATATATATATATATATATATATATATATATATATATATATATATATATATATATATATATATATATATATATTCTTTTACAAGATTAGGGAAGCAAACGGAGATCTCTGAGTTCCTCTAATCTCAAAGTGTCGACATAAAAGTTAAACATTCGTAGTTTCGAAAAAACAAAGAATCTCTCTCTTTTTACGTTATATATATATTCTTTTACAACATGTAATGCGAAATCTGAACACACATTTTAAAACATCCTATTCTAAGCTATCTAGGAATCTGAAAAAATGTTGCACAATCTTACATGACATCTCAAAGAGGGGAAACATGCATTTTGAAAGTAGCAATATATAATATATATATATATATATATATATATATATATATTATTATATATTGCTACTTTCAAAATGCATGTTTCCCCTCTTTGAGATGTCATGTAAGATTGTGCAACATTTTTTCAGATTCCTAGATAGCTTAGAATAGGATGTTTTAAAATGTGTGTTCAGATTTCGCATTACAGGTGTAAAAGAATAATATATATATATAACGTAAAAAGAGAGAGATTCTTTGTTTTTCGAAACTACGAATGTTTAACTTTTATGTCGACACTTTGAGATTAGAGGAACTCAGAGATCTCCGTTTGCTTCCCTAATCTTGTAAAAGAATATATAATATATATATATATATATATATATATATATATATATATATATAGTATATATATATATATATATAACGTAAAAAGAGAGAGATTCTTTGTTTTTTCGAAACTACGAATGTTTAACTTTTATGTCGACACTTTGAGATTAGAGGAACTCAGAGATCTCCGTTTGTTTCCCTAATCTATCAACACGTTTGATAGCGAGCTCGACTCTTGCGTTGTTATCAAAACATGTCAATTTTAATTGTCGCTCAGCCTCCGTTTCGATCGAGTAGACTACGTCTTTTTTTTTAACAGACTCGTCTTGTACGCGTATGTCTTTGTCAAGTCCCACGTGGGAATTGCACATTTTGTATGTGAGATTGCATCAGATTCGAACTTTCTGGAAGCTTTCATGCCAAAAACGTTTTGACATCTGCCCTCCAGCTTCCGTAAAGGAAGAGATTTTCATTCTATCTTAGGACCTCGAGGCAGTCAGATCTCTCTCTCTCTCTTGCTCTCTCTCTCTCTCTCTCTCACTCAACATCGAGATTATATTAACGTAATGTAAATTGGTCACTCGTAACTTGTGAGAATTTCATATTTGACATTTCTCAGAGTTTATTTAGTGTTATTTAGTTTCTTTTGTGGAATCTGAACAGACATTGTTTCGTAACGGCGCCTGGTTTTTGTGAAATTGTGTAAGACAAGACTGCAGCAGAGAAAGAAGTTGGTATACCAAAAAGGTAAAGTGTGTTATATTTTTATTAGTTGCAACTAATAACTAAAAGTTAGTGGGAAAAGTGTTTGGTTAACTAATAACTAATAACGGTTAGGTAATAACTAATAATTGATAGGAACTGTGGTTAACTAATAACAGATGGTTGTGAAGGTTTGGTAAAAACTGTTGGTTACAGTGTTAGTGAAAAGATTTACACTTTTACACATTGCTGATTTTTTTGTGTTTGTGTTTGTTCCATAGTTTGTGCACTATTTCGTTTTCTTATTGAAGTGTGTCTTTTTATATTATATTTCCATTTGCATTCACAATTTAATTGACTTAGTTATTTTCATTGCTTAATCACTGCACATTTAATTAAATTTAACACTTGTGAATTAATTTGCATTTACTTAGAATTCTTTTCAAGATTTATTGTTGTTTAGCACTTGTGAATTAATTTCAAATTTTCAATTATTGCCTAACACTTTTGAATTTTGATTGAATTAATTTTCTTGAATTTTGTGATAAATCAATTTTGATTTAAATTTGTTTAGTTTGATTCAAGAATTAATTAAACTTTACTTTGTTTTCAAGTAACAGTAATTTTCCCTGATATTGTGAATTTCACTTATAAATTTTGAATTTAATAATAATTTTTTTGTATTTAAAATTTTTATAAGTGTTTTCTTTATCTAACACCAGTATAAGTATATTTAATTATGATTATATTAATGTTAGTAGAAACATAGAGTGGTAATTGATTTGCTTTCCTTCAATTTATTTGAAGTGACTTAGAACCAGGGAAGTACTTAGACTTCTGAAATCAGGGAAATACTTAGACTTTTAAAGTTGTGGATGGAGTGATGCCCTTTGATTAATTTAATTACTTACAAGATTACCTCACACCTGTTTTGATGAACTTAAGTCTGATTTTCTGCAATACTGGTAAGTGTTAAGGGATCACTGTTGCCTTTAGAGTATTCAGTCGTTTAAACGTGTTATGAGGGTTCAAGTGTCTGGCTTTTGGTGAGGTAATATTTGATGCATGGTAACCAGATACTTGGCACTTCGTAACATTGTTTAATGGTGCCCAGACCCGGGAAAGCAGATTTCATTATCACTCTAGAATATACTGGTGGTATTAGGGATATATTTTGTTAGGAGAGTGACCATATAATTTTGTTTTGCATTTATTGTATTGAATTGTAAGTTGATAACTTAGGGGAAAATGGCTCAGTTCAAGGTTCAGGAATTTTTAGCAGCCCCTTCCATCCAAGTTTTGTCTGAAACCACTCTGTCTAGAGCACAGTGGAGCGCTTTAGCAGAGGCATGTGGTGGTTATGTGTCTACTAGTATGATAAAGGCACAAATAAAATGTATTGCTATGGAATCATTGATAAACTCTGGTAGAATAACTGATGAAGATGAGTTAGAATTGGCTCAAGAGTTGTTGAATGTAGCACGTGCTGATCTCATAAATAAGCAAGCAGTAAAGAAAGAGAAAAGTGATGCAGAGTTAGAGCTTGGACGCATTGAAGCAGAAGAGAATTTGATTAAGCTAAAAATGCTTGCTGAAAGAGAGAGAATGCAAGATGAAAGAGAGAGAATGCAAGATGAAAGAGAGAGAATGCAAGCTGAAAGAGAAAAAATAGACAGGGGAAAACAAGAAAGAAGAGAAAGAGAAGAAGAAAAAGCAGCAGAAGAGGAAAGAGAAAGGATAAAAGAGGAAAGAGAAATCGCAAGACATGAAAGGGAAATGGAATTAATAAGAGCTAGATCCACATTACCTGTAATACCATTTAACCCTAACCAAGGTAATCAAGACCCTGTATTTGATGTAGTGAGAGTACAGAAGTTAATCCCTAAGTTTACTGAAGAAGCTCCAGATGAGTTTTTTGATCACTTTGAGAAAGTGGCTTCAGGTATGGGATGGCCAGAGGATAAATGGTCAGTTCTGCTACAAAGTGTCTTAATTGGTAAAGGGAGAAGTGCTTATCTAGCTTTAACAGCTGATCAATGTAAAGACTACAAGGTACTTAAACACAGTGTGCTACAAGTTTACCAGATGACCCCAGAGTACTACAATGAAAGATTTAGAAATTTAAGAAAAGACGAGAAGGGAACATTCTTAGATTATGCTTATAAAGTGAGAAGGTGTTTCAAACGTTGGGTAGAAGCTGCTAAAGTTAAAACTTTTGATGAGTTAGAAGAGTTACTTGTTCTTGAACAGTATCTTAAGGGAATTCCTGAACATATAAGAGCCTATTTAAGAGAGAGAGAAGTGAAGAAACTTGACAAAGCTGCCACACTTAGTGAAGAAGCCAGATGGTTCCTTTAGGATGTGTACTGATTATAGGAAGCTGAATTCTATCAGAGTGGCTGATAATTATCCTTTGCCTCTTATAGATCAGTTACTTGATAATATTGGGCAAGCCAAGTTTGTTTCCAAGATAGACTTGTTGAAAGGATATTATCAAATTCCTTTAGATGAGAATGCGAAGTTGCTGTCAGCTTTTATTACTCCGTTTGGACTATATCAGTATACTGTTCTGCCGTTTGGTCTTATGAATGCACCCGCAACATTTCAACGAGTGATGGATCAATTGCTAGGATCAATAGAAGGAGTAGGTGTATACCTAGATGACATCGTGATTTACTCTACAACGTGGGAAGAACATCTGAAGATTCTGAGGAAAGTTTTCAAGAAACTACAAGAAGCAGGATTAACAGTCAACTTAGAGAAGAGTGAGTTTGGAAAGGCAACTGTGCAGTATCTTGGGTTTGAAGTTGGGAAAGGCCTTCTTGCTCCAGTAAATGCTAATGTAGAAGGTATCCGTAAGGCTAACCCACCTACTACCAGGAAACAGCTACAGAGATTTTTAGGCATGGCTGGTTTCTATTGTCGCTTTTGCCCAAATTTCTCAGCCGTAGTAGCTCCCCTGACAGACTTGACTCGTCCCAAAGCTAAGTTTATTTGGACGCCAGAGTGTCAAGAATCCTTTGAGAAGGTAAAAGCCATTTTAACTTCAAGACCAGTACTTCAAGCTCCAGACTTCGACAACAAATTTGTGATACAAGTTGATGTGTCGGACTGTGGCGTTGGAGCTGTTCTATTTCAAGAAGATGAAAATAATATCTACCATCCTGTGTGCTTCATGTCTACAAAACTGAAAAAACATCAGAAAGTATATTCGACAATCGAGAAGGAAACTTTAGCCTTAATCACCGCATTAAAAAAATTTGATGTGTATGTGAATAGACCTAGGAATGAAGAAATTTTAGTGTTGTCTGATCACAATCCACTATCATTTATCCAGAAAATGAAAAATCATAATCAAAGACTGACCAGGTGGTCTTTGTGCCTGCAACAGTATAACTTAAGAGTGCCGCACATTAGTGGCAAAAACAATGTAGTTGCTGATTATTTATCTCGTTGCGAATCGTTGGATTCAACGCCGTGATAAAAAATCTTCTGGGGGGAGGTATATTATATATTGCTACTTTCAAAATGCATGTTTCCCCTCTTTGAAATGTCATGTAAGATTGTGCAACATTTTTTCAGATTCCTAGATAGCTTAGAATAGGATGTTTTAAAATGTGTGTTCAGATTTCGCATTACATGTTGTAAAAGAATATATATATATAACGTAAAAAGAGAGAGATTCTTTGTTTTTTCGAAACTACGAATGTTTAACTTTTATGTCGACACTTTGAGATTAGAGGAACTCAGAGATCTCCGTTTGCTTCCCTAATCTATCAACACGTTTGATAGCGAGCTCGACTCTTGCGTTGTTATCAAAACATGTCAATTTTAATTGTCGCCCAGCCTCCGTTTCGATCGAGTAGAGTACGTCTTTTTTTTTAACAGACTCGTCTTGTACGCGTATGTCTTTGTCAAGTCCCACGTGGGAATTGCACATTTTGTATGTGAGATTGCATCAGATTCGAACTTTCTGGAAGCTTTCATGCCAAAAACGTTTTGACATCTGCCCTCTCCAGCTTTCGTAAAGGAAGAGATTTTCATTCTATCTTAGGACCTCGAGGCAGTCAGATCTCTCTCTCTCTCTCTCTCTCTCTCTCTCTCTCTCTCTCTCTCGACATCGAGATTATATTAACGTAACGAAAATTGGTCACTCGTAACTTGTGAGAATTTCATATTTGATATTTCTTAAGAGTTTATTTGGTGTTATTTAGTTTCTTTAGTGGAATCTGAACAGACATTGTTTCGTAACGGCGCCTGGTTTTTGTGAAATTGTGTAAGACAAGACTGCAGCAGAGAGAGAAGTTGGTATACCAAAAAGGTAAAGTGTTATATTTTTATTAGTTGCAACTAATAACTAAAAGTTAATGGGAAAAGTGTTTGGTTAACTAATAACTAATAACGGTTAGGTAATAACTAATAATTGATAGGAACTGTGGTTAACTAATAACAGATGGTTGTGAAGGTTTGGTAAAAACTGTTGGTTACAGTGTTTATGAGTGAAAAGATTTACACTTTTACACATTGCTGATTTTTTTGTGTTTGTGTTTGTTCCATTTTCTTATTGAAGTGTGTCTTTTATTTTATATTTTCATTTGCATTCACAATTTAATTGACTTAGTTATTTTCATTGCTTAATCATTGCACATTTAGTTAAATTTAACACTTGTGAATTAATTTGCATTTACTTAGAATTCTTTTCAAGATTTATTGTTGTTTAGCACTTGTGAATTAATTTCAAATTTTCAATTATTGCCTAATACTTTTGAATTTTGATTGAATTAATTTTCTTGAATTTTGTGATAAATTAATTTTGATTTAATTTTGTTTAGTTTGATTCAAGAATTAATTAGTCTTTACTTTGTTTTCAAGTAACAGCAATTTTCCCTGATATTGTGAATTTCACTTATAAATTTTGAATTTTATAATAAATTTTTTGTATTTAAAATTTTTATAAGTGTTTTCTTTATCTTACACCAGTATAAGTATATTTAATTATGATTATATTTATGTTAGGTAGAAACATAGAGTGGTAATTGATTTGCTTTCCTTCAATTTATTTGATGTGACTTAGAACCAGGGAAGTACTTCGACTTCTGAAATCAGGGAAATACTTACTTTTAAAGTTGTTGATGGAGTGATGCCCTTTGATTAATTTAATTACTTACAAGATTACCTCACACCTGTTTTGATGAACTTAGTCTGATTTTCTGCAATACTGGTAAGTGTTAAGGGATCACTGTTGCCTTTAGAGTATTCAGTCGTTTAAACGTGTTATGAGGGTTCAAGTGTCTGGCTTTTGGTGAGGTAATATTTGATGCATGGTAACCAGATACTTGGCACTTCGTAACAAAATATATATATATATATATATATATCATATATATATATATTATATATATATATATATATATATATATATATATATATATATATATATATATATATATATATATATATATATATATATATATATATATATATATATATTATATATATATATATATATATATTTACATATATATATATATATATACATGAATAACTTGATCACGAAGTATATAAAACATGATGCTATGTATAAATAAAAGTTTTTTGCCACAAAGGAAAAAATGAAAAAGCGAGATAGCCGAGTACTTTCGGTCCTGTTCGGACCCTTTACTGAAGGCAAACTGATTTTACAGAGAACAACATAGTCAAAAGAAGGCTTAATATCCAAACTGACACTACAAGATTAGCAATAAGGGCAATTTTCACTCTACAGAAAGGAGCCGCCGCCTGAGGGTAGCCACACCTTGAAGGATACACGCAGAAAACAATTTATTCTTCCAGAAAACAGTACATTTTGAAAAAACACGGGAGCATATACAATTTAATATCATGAATTTTACACAAATTTTCCCAACAAAGATTATTATTAATGAAAAGACGAAAGAAAATATAAATATATAACGCCTAGTGTTTTTGATTAATAATATATTGTCCATGTGTTCTCTGTGACCTATGGAATGTGGAGAACAGTGAGAAGCAACGACCTGAGAGTAGCTGATGAATGAGTATTCTGGGGATGGCGTGAGATAAAAATGCTTAGTTCGACAAGTCAATGTACGACAGTTTTATGAACTATTCTCAAAGTGCCTTTGTGAAACTGGTTGCGGCCAGTAAGTGTGAGGCGCTAACAAACTGTGCGTTCGTATGTGCGTGTGCACCTCTTCCCTTTAATAGTTTCATACGCAAGTCTATGGGGGGATTTTGACAGAGGGTCTTCAAGAGACAGGCAAGATGCCGTGGCGTTTGCCGGGAGTTTTTTTATTAACTGTGTTTATAGTGGTCCGGTTGCTTGGGTGAGTGTTGAAGTGTTTTAGCCGAAGGCTGGTTTATTATCTGTTTGACATTTTTTATGATAATATCCAATATTTAGTCATTGATTGTTAAGCTTGTGTGTGTACTTACCGGGATGTGTTCTGTATCTTTGAAACAGACGATTCTGGCGGTTTTGGCAGAACTGGGACAAAGAGTTCCCAGATGGGTGTAGACTTTTTGGTGACTAATGATTACTATTAGACATTTTACTATTTCGGGGTTTTTTGAGTTAGTCTGTAAGACTTGATTACTTAATTGATTATCCATTATTTATTCATTGTTAATAAATGTTAATGTTATGATGCGACACACTCATTTTCATTACCTGTTAGAATGGAGAGAAAGAGTTGGAGAGAGAGAGAGAGATATTCCTTAGAGAGAGAGAGGTGTCGGTGCTAGAGGTGTCGGTGCTCGAGTTGCCGAGAGAGAGAGAGAGAGAGAGAGAGAGAGAGAGAGAGAGAGAGAGACTGTGTGTAATGCTGTGTGTTGGTTTGCCTTCCGTTTCGTGTCACACGCTTACCTAATGAATAATGGGGAGGGAATCCCCCCATCACAAATATATATATATCGAGCAAGAGAAAGAGGGAGAGAGAATATCGAACCAGAGAGAGAGAGAGAGAGAAATAATAACTATATACATGTGGGACTAATTTATTAGTTGTTCATTTATTTTAAGGTCCTTCATAAACATCTTACAAATATATGGGTCCAAATGGTACATTCCCAGACTAAGATTTAGGTTGTTTTTATTAATGATTTGTATAATTGCCGATTCCAGTAAATTTCTTGAAACAATCATTAGATCTAGCAATTACCGAGGTATCACCCCAATTGATACAATGAGATTTTTCACTCAGATGGATAAACAGTGCATTTGAAGTCTGGGCTGTTCTAACTGAATACATATGCTGCTTAATACGTACACATAAATTTTTACTTGACTGACCAACGTAAAACGATGGGCAATCCTTACAAGGAATTTTGTAAATGATGTTGTTATTTGTTACGGGGCTATTCTTAATTAGCATATCTTTAATGATATTGTTATAAGAGAACATTACATTAACATTAAACGATTTAAATATTGATTTTATGGTTTCAAATCCACGAAAGTAAGGTAAGCTAAGTACATTTTTAGGCATTTCTTTTTCATTAATAGCAACACTATAAAACTTTTTGTGAGCTTTTTGATAACATAAATCAATTAAATGAGGTGGGTAGCAGAGATCATTTCCTATCTTTTTTATGTATTCTATTTCTTGGTCCAGATATTGTGGACTCGTGATACGCAAAGCGCGTAGGAACATAGAAGAAAAAATTGAAATTTTAATATTAAGATGGTGGCCAGAAAAAAAATGTACATATGTTAAATTATTTGTGGGTTTTCTATAAATACTGAATATGCATAGGAAAGGGATGACATTGTTATTTTCAATTTCAACGGTGAATTTTATGGATGGCACTAAATTATTCAATTTAGACAGTAAATCATTTACATCGATACCAACAGGTAAGACTACTAAGATATCATCGACATATCTGTACCATTTTAAGGGGATAAGTGTGATATTCAGGAGGTGTTGTCTCTCAAAAAATTCCATATATAAGTTTGAAAGGAGAGGTGATAAAGGGTTACCCATGGCCATACCAAATATTTGTAATGAACTTGTACTGCATGAATTGCCTATGTCCGTTAGTCACATAATTTCCTTAATTAAGTTATGTATTTGTGATTGCAGATTTATTTTTAATGGAGAATATTACCAACAAATATTTGGTATGGCCATGGGTAACCCTTTATCACCTTTCCTTTCAAACTTATATATGGACTTTTTTGAGAGACAACACCTCCCGAATATCACACTTATCCCCTTAAAATGGTACCAATATGTCTATGATATCTTAGGTGTCTTACCTGGTGGTATCGATGTAAATGATTTACTGTCTAAATTGAATAATTTAGTGCCATCCATAAAATTCACTGTTGAAATTGAAAATAACAATGTCATCCCTTTCCTTTCTCCCTTTCTTAGATATATTAATACATAGAGAATCTTTCCAATGCAAATTCAGTATTTATAGAAAACCCACAAACAATTTAACATATGTACATTTTTATTCTGGCCACCATCTTAATATTAAAATTTCAATTTTTTCTTCTATGTTCCTACACGCTTTGCGTATCACGAGTCCACAATATCTGGACCAAGAAATAGAATACATAAAAAAGATAGGAAACGATCTCTGCTACCCACCTACTTTAATTGATTTATGTTATCAAAAAGCTCACAAAAAGTTTTATAGTGTTGCTATTAATGAAAAAGAAATGCCTAAAAATGTACTTAGCTTACCTTATTTTCATGGATTTGAAACCATAAAATCAATATTTAGAAATCGTTTAATTTAATGTTAAGTGTTCTTCTTTATACAACAATACCAGTTAAAGATATGCTAATTTAAGAATAGTCCTGTAACAAATAACAACATCATTTACAAAATTCCTTGTAAGGATTGCCCATCGTTTTACGTTGGTCAGTCAAGTAAAAATTTATGTGTACGTATTAAGCAGCATATGTATTCAGTTAGAACAGCCCAGACTTCAAATGCACTGTTTATCCATCTGAGTGAAAAATCTCATTGTATTAATTGGGGTGATACCTCTGTAATTGCTAGATCTAATGATTATGTTTCAAGAAATTTACTGGAATCGGCAATTATACAAATCATTAATAAAAACAACCTAAATCTTAGTCTGGGAATGTACCATTTGGACCCATATATTTGTAAGATGTTTATGAAGGACCTTAAAATAAATGAACAACTAATAAATTAGTCCCACATGTATATAGTTATTATTTCTCTCTCTCTCTCTCTCTCTCTCTCTCTCTCTCTCTCTCTCTCTCTCTCTCTCTCTCTCTGGTTCGATATTTTCTCTCCCTCTTTCTCTTGCTCGATATATACGTATATATTCATATTTTCTTTCGTCTTTTCATTAATAATAATTTTTGTTGGGAAAATTTGTGTAAAAATTCATGATATTAAATTGTATATGCTCCCGTGTTTTTTCAAAATGTACTGTTTTCTGGGAGAATCACTTGTTTACTGCGTGTACCTTTCAAGGTGTGGCTACCCTCAGGTGGCTCCTCCTTTCTGTAGAGTGAAAATCACCCTTATTGCTTGCTAATCTTGTAGTGTCAGTTTGTATATTAAGCTTTCTTTTGACTATGTTGTTCTCTGTAAAATCAGTTTGCCTCAGTAAAGGGTCCAAACAGGACCGAAAGTACTTGGCTATCTCGCTTTTTCATTTTTTCCTTCGTGGCAAAAAACCTTTATTTATACATAGCATCACGTTTTATATACTTCGTGATCAAGTTATTCATATATATATATAAAGATAAATGCCACGAAGGAAAAATAAACGAAGGAGTCTGCAAGATCTTTCGACTTTACAAGTCCTTTACTGAGCAGATACTGACATAAATACGAGAAAAGATAATACAAGAAGGTTCGTATAACTGACAAATAGGGATTATAAAGGGATTAGTACCTAGAATCCGACACACCTGGAAGATAAGAAACCTTCCCAAACAAGCATAAACAATGGGTGCAATTAAAGGTTTAAGACAATCATCTCAGATACAATTTCCAGACAATTAAAGGATTATAGGTGACAGCTATTCAGAACTTGGTAAACAAAACCATATTCACAAAACATGACAGACATACATTACAACAAAATTTAATAACTCTAAGGCGACTGATTTTTATTTAAGTCAGTAATTATATCTTTGAGGTCATTCTTAAACATGTTACAGATACAAGGGTCTAAATGAAAAAGGCCACGACTAACATTGAAATTACAATGAAAAGTAAGTTGTATTAAAGCAGATTCTAAAAGATTTCGTGATAAGACATCTCTTGACCATGCAATTACTGAACTATCAATCCAATTAATTCGGTGGTTGTTTTCACTTAAATGAATGAATAATGCATTAGATTTTTGCCCAGTTTTTACAGAGTATTTATGCTGGATTAGCCTTACTTCTAAGCCTTTGCTGGACTGTCCGAGACGGAATGAGGGACAATCCATACATGGAATTTTATATATTATGTTGTTGCTTTCTCTGGGGCCATTTTTTATTAACATTCTTTTTAGTGTGTTATTATAGGAAAAAACAAGGTTGACATTAAAATCTTTTAACAATGGTTTAATGGTTTCAAATCCATTAAAATAAGGCAAACTGAGAATGTTCTTAGAATTTTCTTTCTGTGTGTTATTTACAGTATAAAACTTTTTGTGGGCTTTATTATAACAAATGTCTAATATATGTGAAGGATAGCATAAATCTTTCCCTATTTTCCTTATGTATTCAATTTCTTGATCCAAATATTGTGGACTGACAATTCGCAATGCTCGTAAAAACATAGAGGAAAAAATTGATATTTTTATATTAAGATGGTGGCCTGAGAAGAAATGAACATAAGTTAAGTTGTTAGTCGGTTTCCTATAAATACTGAATTTACATTGAAATGGTTCTCTATGTATCAAAACGTCTAAGAAAGGGAGGCAATTGTCTTTTTCTAATTCTAGAGTAAACTTAATCGATGGTACCTGGTTATTTAATTTAGAGAGTAAATCATTTACATCAATACCGACAGGAAGAACAGCTAAACAATCATCAATGTAACGATACCACTTTACAGGAATATGAATGATATTAGGTAAGTAGCGTTTTTCAAAGAATTCCATATACAGGTTTGAGAGTAATGGTGATAAAGGATTTCCCATTGCCATGCCAAAAAAATTTGTTGATAAAATTCACCATTGAATATAAACTTACAATCACAAATGCACAAACTGTGAGTGAAATAATGTGACTTATAGGTAGAGGTAATTCATGCTGAGTTAGTTCATTGCTAAGATATTCTAAAATAGAGTCTATAGGGACTTTAGTAAAAAGAGAACATACGTCAAAACTAACGAATCTATCAGTAGGGCAAAGAGCAATTTTGTTTAATTTATCAACTAAATCTAGAGAATTATATATATGAGAATCGGAGATGGTTCCAAGTAATGGGGACAAGATCTTAGTGATATATTTCGAGAGTTTATATGAAATTGAACCAAACAGTACTGATAATAGGCCGCATAGGGTTTTATTTTTCTTTGTGCGTTTTGACTAATCCGTATAAGTAAGGTAGCGAAGGAGATTTGACTGACTATTTGCCTAGTAGTTCTGTTTTATCTTTAAGGATACTTTTCACTATGCTACTGAAGTTTTTTATGACTTGATCAAGAGGATTTTTTGTTAGTTTTTTATAAGTCACACCATCATCCAGTGGGCTTGCATACGTGATATGTAGTCAGCATTATCTAAAATTACTATACTATTTGACTTATCAGCTTTTGTAATGTGGATAGTATTGGCCTTTTTAAGATCGGTCAAACTTTTCTTATAGCGAGCAGGGAAGTTACTTTCATGCTTAACATTGGCAGCTCCGTGAACAATACCTTTAATCATGTCAACATGATTTTGAGGAAGATCACAATATTTTTCAAATTTACTTAGGGATGACCCAATCATTAAAGCAGAAGGTCTACTTGTTACAAAGAAAGATAAACCATATCCAAGCGCACTCACAACATTTTCACTTATTTGTTTACTAGATAAGTTAACAACACAATCTTGACGTGCACAATTAGTCCAATCACTGCTATCAATAAGATTTTTTTAGTTTTCTGTCGAGTTTCCTTTTCAGGGCATCTGTAGTCCTACATAGTTTTTCGTAAATTTCATTTAGACCCTTGTATCTGTAACATGTTTAAGAATGACCTCAAAGATATAATTACTGACTTAAATAAAAATCAGTTGCCTTAGAGTTATTAAATTTTGTTGTAATGTATTCTGTCATGTTTTGTGAATATGGTTTTGTTTACCAAGTTCCGAATAGCTGTCACCTATAATCCTTTTTCTGGGCTCAGCTCGTGTCGGCCTATGAAAGTAATCCTTAACATCATCTTTCTAGGTAAAATTATCCTAAAATTACCAGAGCAAAAAACAAAATTAAGAAAATGTCAGTAAGACTGACTTCGCTCACTCTTCAAAAAAGAAGTGTCGGTATGATATAGGGGCGAGTGTGGAACACTACCACGAGACAAACACCAATTAGAACTTCCCTATCAGAATCCCCCTAAGAGAGAGCCGATACCAACGGGCGATGCAGCCTCTACTACTACTACTAGAGGACGCCACGGACAGCAGCGCCCCTAGCGGTCATCCTTAAAATTTAGCGCCAGCGTCTAGACGCAGATTTTACTTGTGCTATATTTCTCAGGATTTATCTCGTATTCTACGATGGAACGCTCAGCAATTGCCACGGCTAAGTTAAGTAACTCATAATAATATTTTATCACAGTTTTATCTTCCGGGTACCAGTATTTTCCTTTTTATAGGTCATATACGGTTTCCCCGGTTGTCTCGTGGCGGCCATGCTGCCTCGTAAGAATTCCCGGTCTTCCATACTGGGACTTCTTATACTTATGGGCTTACTTTATCACGTTCATTGTTTTACATCGAGTTTTAGCTAGTTAGCCCTCTTACCATTCTCTTAGCTTGGTATTTAGGACTAATTATTAATTTTATTCTGCCCAGCATCCCGGCTCTTGCTCTACATCGGCTATCGCTGGCTCCGAGTAGGGCTCCTGTTTTTTCTTGGAATAGTTTTGCCTCCTCCTGGGCTTCTTTCTCTTTTACTAAAAGTGTCTCTTCCACCTTTCGATGTATTTTATTATTATTATTTAGGGTGTTAGGCTAGCCTAGTGCTTGTCCATGTATTGGTACAGCTTGGTTCACGTGGCCCTACCACGGTTGTGTGTTCGCGCCTAGGCCTCTGGTGGTCAGTGTTCCATAGCACCTTACCCTGCCCCTTCCCTCCCTCTCTGATGTAGGGAGGAGCTGGGGGACCCCTTGGTTGTCATAACAACCTCATAGCCTTCTTTCACATTCCGTAGGTGCCGGGGGGTTCCGCCAGCAGGGGGTATAGGGCGACCACTATGAGGTACCGGGTCTCCATACGGGTAGTTGGTGAGGTGGGGAGGAGTAGGCCATCCCTTCCCCCTTTCCTCGCTCCCGCCGCGTTTCACCGGGACCTCCTTCCCCCCCTACTCATTACTCAGCCACCTCCCTTACGATATGAAAGGGGCCTTCCGTCGCAGCCGGGGCCCTTTGGTTATAGGATATGGCTCCGCTAGCGGCAGGGTGGGTGCCATGGATGGTCGATTGCTTGCCTACTATATCCTTTTTTCTCTCCCCCGCTACCGAAGGGAGCTTACCCTTACCTACGCACTCTTCTAGTAGACGGGTGGAGAAAAGTTGGTTTTTATGTTATTACCATGTTATGTTAAGGATATATACCCTAATTTAAGATATTTTACAATGAATTGTTTATTATAATATTTATGTTATCAACCATCCCCGCCATTATCCGTTGTGGTTTCCATTACCACCACTCCTAGTTGGTTGATGTTCTTGTGCCTTCCGCCACCTGGCGGAGCCATAGCCTTTCTTCCAACATGGTTACCACACGTATTTTAGCAGGGCTCTGGTTTTATCTAACTTTATCGCTCCGGCACCAGCGGAGAATAATGTTAGGCTGTAAGTGTTTACTTTGTACTCATGTACGTTTTCACTTACAGGCTACCAACTGCCAGGTCCTCGCTTGTAATGCGACGCTGCACGACCCCTGCGGACATGACGAATGCAGGTCTCACGCCCCATGTGCCACCTTGTTCAACGAGTCTATCGTCTGGCATCCCGAGGCCTGCACTATATGTTACGACCTGGTCGATCAGCTGGTTGGTGGGGTAAGACCATTATGAGGTTATTTATCAATTTACTAACACTTTTAGTTCGTAAGTTTGTTAACCCTGTCCGCAATTGGTAGCTATTCAGCCTTTCTTTCAGGCTAGCGGTGTGAGGGAAGTCGCCCTCGCCACCCTGAAAGCGTGGGTGGGCGGCTTTGGGAAGAACGCCGCCAAGGGCCAGCCCTACATATTGGATAGGAAGCTGGCCATGCAGATCTTCCCGGCGGGCAAGTCGACGGGCTACGTCGACCCCTTGTCCGCCGCCCCCGTCATAGCCGCCATCCAGCAAGAACTCCAGCAGTCGTTGGGGGTCGGAGCCGCCCAGGAGTCAGTTCCAGACGTCGCCGGCCTGGACCTGAATCTTGAGCCGATGGCGGTAGTGAGTGAGGATTTGTTGGTTGAGGTAGGTTTGTCGGGCGCCCAAGGTCTTTCCTTGGGCGCTCCTGGATCTTCTCCTGTCCCTTCTTCTTCCGCCTCTTTCCAAGGCTTTCCGGGATCCGAGATCCCTAGCCGCACTCCCGCTCTCTCTGTACCTCCCAAGGAGAAGGGAAAGAGAGAACCGAAGACATTGTCTAAGACGACTTCTAAGAAGTCGTCTTCGTCTTCTTCGGCTAGGAAGTCATCGACTTCTTACGCCGACGCGGTGAAGGCTAAGCCAAGCTCTTCCCAGTCGAAGAGCTCCAGAGGCAAGGCTTCGAAGGAGAAAGCTCGCGCTACCTCCGAATCGTTGCCTTCTCCCGCCTCCGCTGCCCCCTCTCCGGCTATGCCGGCAGGGGTGGCAAGCACCAGCTCCTGCGTTCCTTCTCCTGTCTCACCAGGAATGATGGAGCAGGTAGGAGTGATGATTGGTTCCCAAATCTCAGCTTTGGGAACACGTTTTGAGCAGATGTTCGCACAATTGTCGAGCTCTCTGTCTCAAACTGGACAGACGGTCCAGGAACTCTCGAATAGAGTAAGAGAGAATGAGGATCGGATGGTTGGGCTATCCCAGGCTCCTCCCCCAGTATCCCTGCTTCTAGCACGGAGGGGATTCTCCAACTCCCGTCTTACGACTCCTTGCCAGCTTTCTCTATGGACAATCCATGGAGAGTAGCGGCCTACGCTCCCTTTAAGGACGG
The DNA here is from genome assembly GCF_015104395.2 of Macrobrachium nipponense. Classification (NCBI taxonomy): domain Eukaryota; kingdom Metazoa; phylum Arthropoda; class Malacostraca; order Decapoda; family Palaemonidae; genus Macrobrachium; species Macrobrachium nipponense. Next base: position 37,676,544 of record NC_061105.1, read on the forward strand.
GATGATTTCGATCCCGGAGTTTGGCACTCGAAGGATTGAGGACTTCGAGTTCTATCCTCCGGGTCTGTCACAGCCTTTCATGGGATATGCTAGGCTGACGTCAACGGCTCTTACAAGGGAGGACAAGATCTCGAAGGAGTCAGTCCTCTATAGTAGAGATCACGCCCAACGGGAATGGGTTCACTGCCTTGAGGACTGGGAGTGTACTAATACTAAACTCCAGGCCTATAAGAGCCCCTTCACTATTTTCGCCACGGAAGAGGAGGTCTCTCTTCCGTTCGCCACGAAATTGGTGGAGAAGGCTCTTCAGGCAGTCCTCAAGGATGAGCCCGTTCCACAGTTGAGAGAGTCGGAGTCCACTTCTCCACTCTTTCCCGCCTTCGGAGAGTTATGGGAAAACCTGCCAGCTACTTTCACGCAGGGTAAACTCAAGCCGGACTGCGCTATGGACCAGTTCGGTGAGAAGTTACCTAGGCTGCCGGACTCCCTAATCCAGGCAGAGTTCGATGCGCGAACTAGGTTTGGCAGGTCCCTTAACTCACTCATCGTCACGGAAATGGCTGCGCTATCTTACGCGAACGAACCGCTATTCAAAATCCTAGCAAAATCGCAATTTCAGACGGTTCTGTTAGACGCTTTTGACTTCTTCCAAGCCAGGAAGAAAACTGTCGAAAGCATGTTCTTCAAGAGTGCACCATTAGGCACGAGCTAATAGACTCTTGACTGCCAGCATGTGGGGAGCGGATCTCTTCCCAGAGTCAGCAGTGAACGAAGTCCACCACGAAGCTGCTAGACTCAACCAGAGCCTTAGAGCTAGGTGGGGTATTTCCTCTAAGAGGACACAGGAATCCGTTCCCACTGCTGGCAAGAAACCAAAGAAGGCTGGTAGGAGGTTCCAGCCATATAAAAAACTCCAGCATCAGCAGCAGTTTGTGCAGGCAGTCCCAGTCACCCAACAAGGACAACCTGCTACATCTAAACAAACTCAGCCTTTCCCTCCTGGTGCCCCAGCAATCGCAACCTTCGACTTCCTATGCTATCTCGCCTGCCTTTAACCCTGCTTATGAGGCTCAAGGCTACTCTCAACCGAGGGGTAGGGCGAGAGGTTACTTTCGTCACCGTGGCGCAGGAAGGGGCACAAGGAGTAAGCAGTTCTGGAGGGCGTGGTGGCCAACCCGCCCATCAGCAATGAGGCTCCCCAGGTAGGAGGGAGGCTGTTCCTCTTCCGCCACAGGTGGGGTTCAGCAATTGGGCACAGAGCATAGTGTCCAAAGGATTAGGCTGGAGCTGGATCCAAGATCCTCCTCCAATCAAATCATTCCATCAGGTACCATCAAAGGAATTGATAGATTACGCGGAAGAACTCCTTCAGAAAGGAGCTATTGCGAGAGTCAAACATCTAAAATTTCAAGGTCGCTTATTCAGCGTGCCAAAGAAAGGCTCAACAAAAAGAAGGGTTAACTTAGACTTGTCAAAGCTAAACTCTTTCATTCGCTGCGACAAGTTCAAGATGCTTACCCTCTCGCAAGTAAGGACCTTACTTCCGCGTGGAGCCGTCACATGCTCCATCGATCTTACAGACGCATACTATCATATCCCTATAGCCTAGGCACTTCCGCCCATTCCTAGGATTCAGGCTAGGAAGTCAGACATTCTCATTCAAAGTGATGCCCTTCGGTCTGAATGTAGCCCCCAGGGTATTCACAAAGATAGCAGAAGTGGTTGTACAACAATTGAGAGCTCAGGGAATCATGGTAGCGGCATACCTCGACGATTGGTTAATCTGGCACCAACAGTCGAGGAATGTCTCAAAGCTACCAAAAAGGTAGTTCACTTTCTGGAACATCTGGGGTTCCAGATAAACAAAACGAAATCCAGACTTGTTCCGGAATCTCGTTTTCAGTGGCTAGGAATCCAATGGGATTTGTCCTCCCACAATCTATCAATTCCAATAGCCAAACGGAAGGAAATAGCAAAGTCTGTCAGGCAATTTCTCAAGTGCAAACAAACGTCAAGAAGAAACCAGGAGAGAATCCTAGGGTCTCTTCAGTTTGCTTCGGTAACAGATATCCTTCTGAAAGCGAGGCTGAAAGATATAAATCGAATTTGGCGGTCAAAAGCAAACTCCAAATATCGAGACAAGTTGTCAGTAATCCCACAGATCCTCCGCAACCAACTACGGCCTTGGTCAAAAGTAAAAGAACTTAGCCAAAAAAGTACCCCTTCAATATCCCCTCCCAATGTAACCATTCACACGGACGCATCCCTGTCGGGTGGGGGGGATACTCTCAGTTCAAACAAGTTCAGGGGACTTGGTCAGTTCAATTTCGCCAGCTTCACATAAATGTGTTGGAAGCAATGGCAGTATTTCTTACTCTGAAGAGACTGCTTCCCCGAAAAAGTCTCATCTAAGGCTAGTTTTGGACAGTGCAGTGGTAGTTCATTGCATCAACAGAGGAGGGTCCAAATCCAAACATGTGAACCATGTCATGATAGCCATCTTTGCATTAGCAAGCAAACACAAATGGCATCTGTCTGCCACTCATCTGGCAGGAGTAAGAAATGTGATAGCAGACGCCCTGTCCCGGTCAGTCCCTCTGGAATCAGAGTGGTCTCTGGACGTCGGGTCATTCCAGTGGGTAAGCCGGAGAGTCCCAGGTCTCCAAGTGGACCTCTTCGCCTCACAAGCAAACCACAAGCTCCCTTGCTATGTGGCCCCCAACCTGGACCCTCTGGCTTATGCCACGGACGCCCTGTCGTTGGATTGGAATCAATGGAGGAGAATTTATGTTTTTCCTCCAGTGAATCTTCTCTTGAAAGTCCTAGACAAACTAAGGTCTTTCAAAGGGATAATAGCTCTGATTGCACCGAACTGGCCCAAGAGCAACTGGTATCCACTTCTTTTGGAATTGGGTCTCCGACCTCAACGGATCCCCAACCCACCCCAAACTATCACAATCAGTACAAATGAGGACTGTGTTCGCTTCCTCAGGAACTCTCCAGACCCTAACTTTATGGACTTCATGAAGTTTGCGGCTAATAAAGATGCTGACATTGATCCACAGAATATTCTCTTCCTAGAATCAGATAAAAGGGAGTCAACCATTAGACAATATGACTCAGCTGTTAAGAAATTAGCATCTTTCTTGAGAGAATCGAACACTACAACCATGACAGTTAATTTGGCTATATCCTTTTTCAGATCTTTATTTGAAAAAGGTTTAGCAGCTAGCACGATTACCACTCATAAGTCGGCTTTGAAGAAAATCTTTCAAGTAGGTTTTCAGATAGATTTGACTGAATCTTATTTCACATCTATCCCTAAAGCCTGTGCTAGACTTAGACCTTCTCAGAGGCCTACTACAGTTTCATGGTTCTTAAATGATGTTCTCAAACTAGCTTCAGATACTGACACTCATCTTGTACATTCATAATGCTCCTGAGGAAGACATTATTCTTATTAAGCCTAGCCTCAGGAGCGAGAATTTCAGAACTGTCGGCTCTATCCAGGGATGCGGGTCATGTGGAATTCCTCCATCAGGAGAAGTTCTACTTGCTCCGGATCGTAGCTTTTTAGCCAAAAATGAAGATCCTCTTGCAAGGTGGGCTCCTTGGAAGGTTATCCCACTTCCACAGGATCCTTCTCTCTGCCCAGTATCAACTCTTAGAGCCTTTCTTTCTCGTACTTCTTCTAGATCCTCTGGTGCTCTCTTCATGAGAGAAAAAGGTGGTACTTTGTCAGTTAAAGGTATTAGACAGCAAATCCTTTACTTCATTAAACAAGCCAACCCTGAGTCATTCCCAAAAGCACATGATATCAGGGGAGTAGCCACCTCTATTAATTATTTCCAACATATGAACTTTGAGGATCTTAGAAAGTATACTGGATGGAAATCCCCGACAGTCTTTAAACGACATTATTTAAAGTCCTTGGAATCTTTAAAGTTTTCAGCAGTAGCAGCGGGAAACATAGTTTCCCCTGATACTGCTTAGTAGTTGTAGTATTAATCCAGGTCTCCTTTCTACCTACTTCAACCAACATGCCTCAACCTATCACCAGGCTACTCAGCATCATAGCCTTAGCCGTTGTGTGTTGTAGTGGTTTGTCCCTTATTTTTTTGCTAGGGACAACCACCCTTGTACTGATATGTACTTCAGTGGTCCTACCCTTATTTTTATGCTAGGATAGGCCACAATATGTTTGTATAAATTCTCCAATTGGATTGTGATAACTTCAGTCACAATGTGTTTGTACATATTTGAATTAATTGTATTAATTGTATTAATGATGGATTGAGTGTATCTACCCTTATTTTTATGCTAGGGTAGGACACATGTATGTATATAATTGTACTTATATGTTCTAAATTAAGTAAATTCAAACATTTCCTTGTTTTACATGCATATTTATGATTTTGTTACTACCATTTAAGTACTTTAAGTTTACTAACATTCTGTTATTGATTACTGTAATAAGTTAGTTTAAGTACTTAATTTGTATGCTGTATTTGATTTACTTATATTATATCCATCATTTTAATATGTTTTTCATTTTTCCCTTTTCCATCTTGTCTGTTTCTCTGGTACTCTTTCATAGGCCGACACGAGCTGAGCCCAGAAAAGGGATTTTGACGAAGGAAAAATCTATTTCTGGGTGATTGGCTCGTGTCGCCCTATGAAACCCATCCCTTTTTATTGTTTGTTTTTCCCCCCCTTGCAGGACAAGATGTATTTATATTTTATTTAAGGATGACCGCTAGGGGCGCTGCTGTCCGTGGCGTCCTCTAGTAGTAGTAGTAGAGGCTGCATCGCCCGTTGGTATCGGCTCTCTCTTAGGGGGATTCTGATAGGGAAGTTCTAATTGGTGTTTGTCTCGTGGTAGTGTTCCACACTCGCCCCTATATCATACCGACACTTCTTTTTAAGAGTGAGCGAGTCAGTCTTACTGACATTTTCTTAATTTTGTTTTTTTTTTCTCGGTGGTTTAATTTTAGGATAATTTACTAGAAAGATGATGTTAAGGATTACTTTCATAGGGCGACACGAGCCAATCACCCAGAAATAGATTTTTCCTTCGTCAAAATCCCTTAATTGTCTGGAAATTGTATCTGAGATGATTGTCTTAAACCTTTAATTGCACCCATTGTTTATGCTTGTTTGGGAAGGTTTCTTATCTTCCAGGTGTGTCGGATTCTAGGTACTAATCCCTTTATAATCCCTATTTGTCAGTTATACGAACCTTCTTGTATTGTCTTTTCTCGTATTTATGTCAGTATCTGCTAAGTAAAGGACTTGTAAAGTCGAAAGATCTTGCAGACTCCTTCGTTTATTTTTCCTTCGTGGCATTTATCTTTATTTATGGATTTATCACGTTCCTAACTTTCGTGATTCAGTTATACATACATATATATATATGTATGTATGTATATATTATATATATCTTATAATATATTAGATATATATATATATAGGTATTATATTTATATATAGATATTAATATAATTATTATATATATATATATAGATAATATATAATATATATATATATATCTATATATAATATATTCTATATCTATCTCTCTATATATATCTATATGATATATATATTATATATATATATATAATATAGATATAAGTATAATATATATAGATATATATAATATATATTTATATATATATATATTAATATACATATATATATACTATAGATATTATATATATAAGTAATATATATATATCTATATCTATATCTATATAGATATATAGATATATGTATAGATATATAGATATACGTATAGATATATAGATATACGTATAGATATATAGATATACGTACATCTATATATATATATATATACTAATATATATATATATATATATATATATATATTATATATATAATATATACACAGTAGGGCCTCGATAATCACGGGGGATAGGGCCCAGAACCTCCCGTGATAAGTAAATACCCGTGTTATCCTGGTACCCCCCTCAAAAATTTCTAAAAACTGCCTGCTTTAATAGTTAACCCACCCAAGACCACTATTCCAATGTTTATAATTGCCTACTTTAGTTCAAACACCAAATATATCTTCAACTATCACCTTAAACTGAATTCAAGATAGTTTCAAAGTTATTTTACAACATTAGCCTTACAAATATATGTAGTATATGTGCTACTGTACATAAGTAGCCAACTCGCCTATGGATTACAGCTAGAAGCCTGCATATGCATGCTCATCTGGGCCTCTCTTCTTCAGAACACATGTTAATATATTACATGTAATAACCTTCACCTTTAGGCTTCTTTCCCAAAAGAGTAAAAGAATCGGGGCTTTTGGATGCCACATAATTAACTCGTTTATATGGGTACAATTTAAAGAACACAGCGAACACGAATTCAATAACATCAACAAAACGTGGTTAGGCCAATGATGCCAAATGGGAATGGCAATTTCTTGCTAGATTTTGCTCCATAAAGTGCTAAAAAATTCACACCATACACAATAATGCCACCCAGCCAATTTCAACCGATTGCTCTCTTTTTCGATTCAGACATGTTTCTAACATACACAGTGCACTTGTACATTACGTTACATGATTCCTAATAATTTTGAAACCTATTCTGTTCAATTCTTGAAAACGGTTTTGCAAAATTTTGTTCTTTTTCTTACATGATATATCAAACATAGTAGAATAAAAGAAATATTAAACTTAACATTACAAATTTTTATGTCAAAATACGTATGCTAGATGTATTTGAAAACAAATGCAAGTTTTCCTGCCAGTGCTGGATTGAAAATTTGCTCGCTAATTGCCTCAAGAAAATGAAAGCTAGCATTATATATGCAAAATTGGTAACACTGGAATCAACAGATCCATGTTAGTTTTACTACCAGAATAACAATGATATTGTGTTTTGAAAATGAATGTTAAGCATATTCCCAAACATTATTACTACCATGACTAGTACGATTAAAATTTTGAAAGATAATCTTGCTGTGAATGCTACCATAATTTGATTTTCATACGTACTTACATTTTGTCAGCTGGCTGGCTTCGCATAGATAAAAGTTGATTTCACTGATATGAAATTATTCCATGGATAGCCTTTTTATTATGGAGATATGATGATAATATAGAAAGTAGTATTTGTAGTATTTCGTTTATGCTTCACCGCAGAGAGAGAGAGAGAGAGAGAGAGGAGAGGAAGGAGAGGAGAGAGAGAGAGAGAGAGATAGAGAGAGAGAGAGAGAGAGAGAGAGAGAGAGAGAGAGAGAGAGAGAGAGAGAGAGAGAGAGAGAGAGAGAGAGAGTCTTTTTTCAGATCTTTATTACATGAAGAATGAGTAAAAATGTATTTTATTTTAACCTTTGGAAGCCACCATTAAATATCGGCAGTGACAACATGAACAACTCGATAAACTCTCGATAGTTATGGCAGATGACGTCAGCAATCAGCTGTTTCTCTAGAGAGAGAGAGAGAGAGAGAGAGAGAGAGAGAGAGAGAGAGAGAGAGAGAGAGAGAGAGAGAGAGAGAGAGAGAGAGAGAGAGAGAGACTGTTGCCTGATTTCCATTAGCAAAAGTTGAATAATATAGTTGTGTATTGAGAACAATGATCATTTTAATAAAACTGTTGTTTTACTGTGTCTAATCATATTGCATGCATTATTACCTTATTATAGTATTATGATATGAACATAGCGATCTACCAATTGCATTCTGGTTTTGTTTACATTCTTGAATTGATCAACTGATGTCATTTTACGAATACCATCACTGTTTTTAGTTGCCGAATGGAACTTAATTCAGAGATAGGCCTATAATATATAACGTGAGAATGGTTTTATCATCTTTATTGTCAGTTAATATCATAATGTGAATCTGTTCATGTATGTTGTGGTTACCGCACTGCAACTAGGTTTAGCCTACTAATGAACGTCATACATATACCTTGAATAGGCTATTTATTATGAAGATATGCCAAAAATATAGAAGGTGAGTATAGTTTTATTACCTTTATTGTCAGTTAATATCATAATGATATTAAAAACTTTATGTAATGGCTAATATAAAACGGTGCAAAAATTACGACAAGTGACGGTAGAATTTCTGAAATTTTCAGCAGTTACCGCGCGGACGTAAGGAAAAAGTTTTTCAAAAATTCACCATAAATAGAAATATTGTGCTCAAGACTTCTAATTTGTTGCAAAATGAAGGTAAATGATTGAATATTACTAGAATATAAGAGTTTTAGCTTACAATTGCGTTTTTCAACCATTTCGGTTGAGCCAAAGTTGACCAAAGGTTAAAATTTTGGCACTTATCATGATTTATAAAAATATTTTAACTGATAAAAGCTACAACCATGGGTTGTTTTTTGTTGTATTCTACATGATATTGTGCAAATTTTCATATATAAAACTCTATGTAACGGCTAATATAAAACCGTGCAAAAATTATGACAAAGTGACGAAAGAATTTCTGAGATGCATCACTGGTGCTTTTTAGTGCGAGAAGAAATAAATTCGCGCATGCTCAACGCTTGTAAACAAAACAACAGCTTGATCCATGAATTCCCAGCATCCCTCAAGGAGTATGTTTTCAAATTTTTTGCAAACTAGGCCTATAACTATTTTTCCGCGAATATTTAGAAAAACTCTTTGTAGTCTATGTACAATACGTCCGATTAGTACCCAACAGACAATTTTAGACGACGTATAATACGTCCAATATGCGTTTAAAGGGTTAAAAACATGTTGTATAATGACAAATTACCTTGTCTCAAATAAGTAAAATATGTAGATATTTTACGCTAACTAAAAGCAAGGCAATTCGCTCCGAATTGAGTTAAATACAGTGAAATAAACTCGTATTCACCATCAGCTGATTTCCAAACAAAAACATTGACCGCTTTGTTAGCATTTTATGATACAATAATATGAGAATACATGCAATATTATTGGATACAATAATGTATAACTTTTTAAAAGATTCACAGAAAAGATGCCTATTCATTATGTTTTTATTTCATAAATATATGTAGCCGTCAGCAGCCTGACATCGCTCAATTAGGTACGCCGATGTCGCTCCGAATCTGATTTCCGTTTTGTGTCCAATTTTTTTTCTACTGATATATCATAGTCAGAATGCATTGAACCTTCAAAATTTGCTTATATTTATAAATTACTAAATTATACCATATATGTAGTATAAAGTATACTGTGGGCTAGGCTACTGTATTCATATATATATATATATGATATATGTACCATGACATCATAATCATCGTATACGTGAGGTTAACTTATTAAATGTTATGAAAATTCTCTTTGTACTGAATTATCATAAGCCAATGTTCATTGAAAAGAGAATTAGCTGAAATTAGTAACTACTATGCCATATATGTATAAAGTATGCTGTGTAGTGTAGGCTAGGCTATCCTATCTGTAAAGATGGTACTGATTACCCTGGTGTAGGCTAGGCTGGTATAAATTAACATGGGCCAACTTACATCCAAATCAATTTATGACCGGTTGGTTGTAACCGGTTGTGGTCGTAAGTCGACAACTACCTGTACTATAAAATCCTTCACACAATGATCTTCTCAAGAATAATCCCAGTCCCTCCCCTGATGATTTTGAGAAATGAAATCTCATCTATCAATTCAAATACAAAAACTGTACATGTCCTAATTTGTACATCAGCATGATGACCACTTTTCCCTCCAAAAGCCCTCCTTGCTATTTAATGGAATGCCCTACACTGGTAACATCAGTCGAAATCTTGAATGTCACCCCCATCGGTGACCACAGAAAACTATAACCAACAATGAACACCAATTGCACTGACCAGGATATAATACATGAAAACAAGAATCTTAGATTCTCTCTCCCAATCATGACAAAGACCACAATTGACACAGAATCTTCTACCCAGGCCAAACTAACACACTAACACCATTTCAAAAGTTACACACCAAGAAATAGTTTACCAGACTGAAGCACCCTCAAAAAAAAAAAAAAATTATAAACTACAATCCTATCCCTTTGTTCATATGTATATTATGGAAATCAAACGATATTCATATTAAAAAATCTATTTTCATGTAAAAATGTGGTACTGGGGAGTCTTATTTATGTGGGATATGGTGCTCAATGGAATTAAAGCTTTATTAACAAATCAAAAATTTTTTTAGATATTGTTTCACTGTCTAATTTCCAAATCTTATTCAGACTGTCCATTACCTGTTTTGCCTCATTTAATCTACTAAAACCCAACTCAAGTTACCCTGTACTGGGATCATTGTACATAAATATTTGAAGACTTAAATCTCATTATCCTTTCTTAAGCTAGTGCTATTTCACCCCACTATGCATACTGCTTATTATATAAGTTTCTCTTAGGTTTAGCTAATGGCACAACCCTTCTAAATATATGCTGCATTAAGTTGTGCAAACTTTGTAAATATTGTTGTTTTGCTGATTAAAACATTATTGTCTGTCTATTCTAAATCTGTTAGTTTCACTCCAAACTTTTTGCTGCATCTCTATTCACTTTTTTCACTCAAAAATCCGTGAGAAGAGCATATAGCAAATGTAACATAATTGTAGCACCCCTACTTACTCCAAAACTCTTGACAAGGCTCCTGCATCATAATAGTACTACATACTTGGAAAAAGATAATGGAAAGTATGGCATTGTATCCAATGTCTTGCATTCCCTTCCTGGAAACCACAGGATTGGGAACTTGAAGAAACTTTGGTTTTAATGTAATTTTAAAGTCAGCTGCAACAAAACCATTAATTACATGCTCATTTTGTTACAAAACCAAACTAACATACATTCCAAAATTTTGTATGTTTTATTCAGTATCACAGAACATGGTAAATATCTTCCTGGTAATCTCAATAATATGAAAAATTTTCAATAATCTACATAATGTGTAGGGGATATCATGCACACACTACCTGTGTCCGGTTAAAGGGATTCTGGCGTTGGCGAGGGGGAGCTTTTGGTCTGTACATCCCGTTTTCATCACCTCCCTGTCTCTCTGATTCTGGAAAATGAGTTTTTTTTATTTTCTGTCATTAATTTCTTGAAGGAAAAAGTCAAAATGAATTATAAGATTTCTATCCACTGAAATACCTTCCCCGAATCTCAAAGAGTTGAATCTGTAAACTATAAAATTTTACTTGAACTGTTCACACTTGTTTATCAGAGCAGCAAACTTATTAGTTACTATATTAATACATAAGAATTACATGACTGATTCCTGAGATCTTTAGCTCCAAGTCCCATCTAACTGGCAATCACTGCAAACTTAATTTCTGGTTCTTGAAAATTTATTATATCTACACCCTTGTTTAACAGTATGAAATTCAATATCTTAGGAATTTTTCAAAAACTGAAACTTTCAGTTTTCTGCTGAAAAAAGCCTTGACTAATTCTGTGCAAAAACCATGTGCAACATAAACAAGAAAACTGTAGTGTAAAATATAAATAAAAGCTGAAGAAGTGTGAGCGTTACAAGTTGAAATTTGGTCTGCATCTATTTTGCAAGTAAGAACTTTGCAAAGGATGTGGAAGCAAAACCTTTCTCTTTAACTCCTACCCTGATTATACTGAGTATTCTCGTGATTAACTATGTACATTGTATATTCTTCTTACAATCATATGAATAGTCATTCATATTTTTTAAATATTCCTACTTACTATTCCTATCTTCCCAATTTAAGGGGCACTTTGACCTTCGAATTTCGAAGAATTATATTATTTTAGTTATTAACAGTTTTCATTCTAATTTATGTCTAAACAAACATATCCTGAAGCAATATTGCTAAAAAAAATTTCTTAGACTGGTTTATTGACAATTTTGCTCATCCTATATGAATAATTCAAGATAGGATTAAGTAATTTATTCACTGTTTTAGACTGTTTTATGAGGAAATAAACATCTAGAAATGTTATTGCTAAAAAAAGAATGTTAGAGTGTTTCATGGACAATTTTGTTCATCGCTTGTGTGGCACTGTGAAAAACAGATTATAATAAATGTTAAGAGTCTATGAATGATCCTAGATTGGATTAAGTTTGAGATATACACTATTTTGACCTGTTTTACACGCAAATAAACATATCTTGAAACGTTATTGCTAAAAAAAAATGTTTAGATTGGTTCATGGACAACTTTGTTTATCACTTTTACATCACTGTGAATGAAAAAAAAAGTGAAAAACTAATGTGCAAAAACTGAATTACAAAATAATTGTTCCTCATTAAAATATCCCACTCTCTCTTGCAGTAGTGCCATAGAGAAAACAGTTTATAATGATACAGGCAGTCCCTGGGTTATGACGGGGGTTCCGTTCTTGAGACGCATTATAACCCGAGAATCGTCGTAAGCCGGAACATCACAAAAATCCTAAGAAAACCTTACTTTTAATGCTTTGGGTGCATTCAAAACTATGTAAACTGCATTCTTATTGCATTTTGCATCAAAAAAACCTTCAAAGATTGATTATTTTGCATTTTTGGTGTCATATTTTTTCTGCCAGATGAGTGTTGTAGGCGTCGTAACCCTGAAAATAATTTCTGATGAATATAACTGAAAAGCGCCTTAACCTCGGAACGTCGTAAGCCGAACCCGTCGTAACCCGGGGACTGCCTGTAAAGGGTACTGAGGAGTGATAATGGTAGTTACATTTGACAATGCCTTCGGGGGTTGCATGTGTGAGAGAGAGAGAGAGAGAGAGAGAGAGAGAGAGAGAGAGAGAGAGAGAGAGAGAGAGAGACATAATTGGTGGATGGATAATTAGCATATGGACTGCTTGCTTGTTGGTGGTGGTTGGGTCCATGCATGGATTTTGGTCGCCAGGGAGAGCAGTAGGGAGTCTTGGATCAGTGTCTGTACTGGACAGTAGTTTTTGGCAGTGGTCTTGGATATTGTTAATGATCTCTTTCTGGATTGAGTTGTGAAAGGAATTGAGAATGTTGGGAAAAAGGAAGAGTAAGGAACAGAATGAGAGTGATTTAGATAGCAGTGAGTGGGAACAGGTAGGGAGAAAGAAGGGTAAGAAGAGCGTAATCAAGAGCATGGATGTTAGTATGGAAGTTGATTCACTGTATTCGGAGGAGGTAAATAGGAATCAGGGTGGAAGTAGTGGAAGGGAGAGCGAAAGTGCGTGAGAAGTACAAAAGGCTGTGTATATGACAGAGGTAGCCCGATGTGCAAAGTATGAGGAATATGGTAATAGTGACTTATGGGGACTTTTTAGAGTATGAGAAGTATTGTGAGGCAAAGTATGGGGATAACAAGAGAGTTTGGGTAAGAGAGTTAGGTAGCTTTTTGACGGGACTTTTGTTGAATATGTATGGGATAATGAGTGTGAGAGACGTATCATATGGAAGTGTTAAAACTAGAAGGGTAAAAAGTAGTGCTAGGTATAAAAGGAGGAATGATTTTGAGAAGGCAAGGATGAATGCTGGTGAGCCTTTGTCTATGTATGTATGTAGGTTGGAAACAGCTAGAAAAAGTTTGGGGACGAAGGAATAAATGAGTGTCAGGAGTTAGTGCAAAAGTTGTTGCTGACTCTACCAGAGAGCGTACATAAATGAGTTTATAAATTTAAAATGTAAGGAGAAAATGCAATGGAGGAATGAAAGGTTGACTGTGAACAACAATTTAGAGATAGTGGAAGATTATGAGCTAGATAGGTGTATGAAAGAGAGTATAAGTGTTAGCGTTAGGGCCAAAGTAAATGAGTGTGTTGCCTGAATTTAAGAGTTATAGAGAGGCAGTTTTAGAAGGGCCGAGGCAAATGGCAGAGCGAGCGGTTGATAGGAGCATTAGAACAAGTAATGTAAGTAAGGTGAAACGTATGAGAAATAGGAGTGCAAGTGTTGAAAGGTTAGGATCCGTTAGTTGTGAGCAGCAGCAGAAGTGTTATCAGTGTGGGAAACCAGGACATAAGACAGAATGTTGGTGGGCGTTAGGAGCTTTTTTCAGGTGTAGGAAGACAAAGCATTTAGTTAGTGAGTGTCAAAGAAATAGGGACATGTAAATGTTATAGGTGTGGGCAAACAGGGCATGTAGGTAGTGGATGTCTGGGTACCCGTATGAATGTGGTTTGCTGCAACTGTTGAAAGAATGGGCATTATGCTAGGATGTGTAAAGAACAGCGTGCGAAGAGTGCTGAATGGAATGGAAGGCCATGTAGAGCGTGTGTGTAGGCAAAAGGGGATGAGTCAGCCTGGGAATTTGGGAAACTAGTTAAAAAGGGGATTCAGTTGGGTGGGTCCTTTGGTATGCGAACGGTGAGAGTGATGCATGTGCATGAAAGATTGTTGCATGAATAAGAGTTTGGTAGTAGAGCACATGGTTGTATGAGCGTACAAGTGAAGTGCAAAGGGATATGTTTGGCTGCTTTGGTTGATACCAGGTGCAGTGTAAATGTTCTTTTTAAGAACAGATGTGATAAGTTGTGGAGTGAGTGTGAGGTTAGGGAGTGTAAAGGGGAGGTATGAGGAATAGGGAATTTAGGTATGCCTGTGGTGGGAATGTTGCGTGAGATTACAGAAATTGAAGGGATAATGATGGATGAAAGTGACTTATATGTGATCAAGGGAATGAATGATAAATATGATATTTTGTTAGGATACAAGTTCTTAAGAAGTGTGGGATGGTGGTCCGTCCAAGTACGAATATGATTGAATTGCACATGAAAGGGAATGGAATGTACATGGAGAGGTGTACTTGCAGAGGGACGGAGGGATAAACAGTGAGATATGGAAGGGGGTGCCGTTGGTTGCGAAAGAAAGTGTGAAAGTGCCGCATGATGTTGGGGAAGTGGTTGGTGTGAAAGTTGCATGGCTGGATAGTCTTGGGACTGCCAACGGTGACAAGTGTGAATATGTAGTTGAATGTGTGGATGCGAGTAAGTTGGTATGAGCAAGTGTGCATGTGTACAATGGGATCTTAGACACACAGAATCCTTGGGTTTTTGTGGTCTCCTTGCCGAGTGCTAGGAAGAAGCGAGTGCGGGGTATACGTGAAGGTGATTGTGCAGGGTTGTTATACACTTGGTGAGTAAGGATGATGAAAGGTACGTCAGGGTACGGCGGATGATAACAGGTAGTGTGGAGGAAGGTGATAGTTGGAAGTGTAATGATTTGAGAGAAAGCGTTAGGATGGATGAAAATGTTAGTGATGATGACAGAGAGCAATTGATGCTGATGTTGTGGAATAGGTGGGATGTGTTGAGCCATGGAGACGAGGACTTTGGGGGGTCTAAGCTTCCTGAATTTAAAATAGTTTTGGAAGAAGATACCCCATATATCAGCATCCCTGTCACTTTTCCACGTCTATTACAGGAGAGATTGAGGAGCAGTGTGAGGAACTTCAAGAGTGGGAGTGATAGAGAGGAGTGAGCTTGCCTGGAATAGCCCCATAGTCTCTGTACATAAGCTGGATGGACGTCTGCGGATGTGTGTAGATTATAGGAGGGTGAATGAAGTGACTGTGAAGGGGCAAATCCTGATGAATGTGGTGTCTGATTGTGTGTACAAGATGCATGGGATGAGAGTATTTACCAAAGTAGACCTGGTAAGGGGCTATTACCAGATGCCTCTTGAGGAGGGGAGCAGGCCTGTTACAGCTTTTTCAAGTGGTAGTTGTCACTACCAGTTTAAACATTTGAGTTTTGGGTTGGCTAACAAGCCTGCTGCCTTCCAAAGAGCAATGAATGTAGCTTTGGCTGGGTTTGATAGAAGAAAGGTGACTGTGATGATAGATGATATTTTGATTGCGAATGACTGTTGAAGAGAATATGGAATTGCTTGAGAAGGTGCTAGAGCGCTTGGAAGAGATTGGAGTGAAAGTGAAGCTTGAGAAATGTGCGTTTTTAGCTGGGAAGGTGGAATTTCTTGGCCATAAAGTGAGTGCAAGTGGCATAGGGAAGAGTGAAAAGTTTGTGAAAAAAGTAAGGGAGTTTCCACGTCTCTGGACCGTGTGTAAGTTGAAGGGTTTTTTGGGTTTGATTGAGTTTGGGAGGAAGTGTTAGGGATTGTTCGGGTATAGGGAAGCCGTTGACTGAATGGACAGGGAAGAAAGGTTGTGCTAAGCTGAGGTGGGATGAGCAAATGGTGGAGGATTTGAGATTGAAAGAACAGGCTGCTCTTCCAGACTATGGTGAAGATGCGAGTAAGCTTGAGCTGCATGCTGAGGCAAGTAAGTTTAGTATAGGAGGACGTTTAGTGCAGATGCAAGAGGTGTATGAGGAAGAACAGTTGAGAGTAACTGCGTATGTGAGTAAAGCTCTTAATAAAGCAGATCGGAAATATTCAGTGGCTGAGAAGGAGTTTAAGGCTATAAGGTGTGTGAGAAAGCGTTGAAAGTGTTTTTGTATGGGATAAAATTTGTCATAAGGATGAACCATTGGCCATTAGTGTATATGATCAAGAAGGTAAGTGCGAATGCTAGGATCGTGAGGACAATTGAAGATTTGAGTGAGTTTGACTTTAGGTTAGAGTATGAGCCAGGGAATAAAAATGTGATTGCTGATACATTGTCTAGGATGCATGGTAAGGGTGACGGTATCATGAAGAGTGACTGGAATCTGAGTTGTACCTGAGGGTTTAGTTGTAAAAGAGAGGTTTGAAGGGGATGACAGTGTGTGAATGTTTGTTTTCAGCATTGAAAGACTTGGAGAGTAAAGGTCTGGTTGAAGAGGTACCCGGTATTGTAAATGAGTTGTGAGTGAAGTTGATCAGTTATGTGTGGCGAAAGAAGTGGCATATAGAGGAACAAGGTGGGGAAGAGGAAATGTTGCATAAATTGTTGTTAGCCGAGTTGTTTGGAACATAAGTGTTTTTGTATTTTGGATGGGACAGACCGGTTGAGTATTGAGGGAAAGTGAGTACAAGTAGTGAGCATGGGGTTTTGATGATTTAGTGTGGGGAACATGGTTGCAATTGTTTAGTTAGAGAAGAAGATTGTGGAAGGGATTTCAATCAGAAGTACGTAAGTCGGGAGATAATTGAGGATGAATGTGGTGAGGATGATCGTGATGTGGATAACCAGGTGGACGCAGCAGTGAATGTGTGTATGCATGGTACTCAAGGAAAAATAGTGACATTTGACAGAGTAAATGATAGTGAGTGCTGTAGTTTAGTTGGTAGGAGGGCACAAGCTTCCTTAGTGAGTGGGTCAGTAGTAAGTGAACTTGAAAGATGTCATTGGTTAGTGAAAAGGCAGTGTACAAGTGTAAGAATTTATGGGTTAGGACAAGGAAGTTTTTTAGTATGGGAAGAGGTACAGCTAAAGCTTAGGTTAGGAGATTTTGAAGTAATACATAGCTTTACTATTATGGGAGAAAATGATAGGCCAACTTGTTTTTTGATAGGGATAGATTTTTTGAGGATGCATGATGTAAGCATAGATATAGGAAATGGGATTCTAGAAAGAGGGTTAACAAAATAGGTAGGATTCAAGAAAGTAATGTGTTTGTAGTGAACTTTGTGGATATGGTTGATATTGCTAGAAGTGAGAATGATTTGTTGAGTGAGGAAGAGATTGAGGAAATGCAAGGCAAGTGCTTGGGGACCAGTATGTTGTGACAATGTGTTTTGGGAGGAGGGCATGTGGAAGACTGGCCGTGTGAGTTGGATATGTATAGAGGGTTGCTTAGCGGTTTGTATTGTGTAAAAATGTAGTGTACTTTTTGCATCAGGAAGGTATGTATGACAGGGAAGGGTATGTGCCAGTGTTTTCTGTTGAGGCAGCTATGAGTATGTGTTTGTTGGTGCATGACATGTTTGGTCATATGGGGAAGAATAAATTGTGGGAATGCATGAGAGAGAGATTGTATGCACCTGGGTTGAATAAGATTTGTATGGATGTAGCCGTTACATGTGAAGACTGTCAGAGGGGAAAGTATCAGTGAGCATGCAAGTCCGCCTGTGTTGTAATTGCAGATGACAGAGCCATTTGGAATGCTTGTGATTGATTGTGTTTCGTTACCAAAGGCTACGAGAGAACATGTGGGATTGATTGTGATGGTAGATCACATGAGTAAATTTGCCCAATGTGTGTGTGTGTGTGTGTGTGTGTGTGTGTGTGTGTGTGTGTGTGTGTGTGTGTGTGTGTGTGTGTGTGTGTGTGTGTGTGTGTGTGTGCAAAAATGTTGAGCAATAATGGACCTGAGTTTGTGGTGTGGGATTTTGAAGAAATGTTGAAAGAATGGGGTATTGTGCATGTGTATTCTACTCCGTGTATGCCCAGTGCAAATGGTTTGGCTGAAAGGACTGTTAGAATGATGACCGAGATTTTGCAAATGATGATGATGAGTTAATGAGACAATGATTGGGATATGTAAGTAGGACATGCAGTCTGAGTATGCAATGCCACACTGCAGAAGAGTATAGTTATGTCTCCTTATAAGTATGTGTTAAATTTTGAAAGGATTATTAGGCCGTGGTTAGGTTTGTCAGAGAGTGATCGGGATCTGGGGAAGAAAGCGATTGCAAGATTTGAAAGTTTTAAGATTGGGGATAAAGTATTGAAAGAGGTGGTTGAGATAGGGAGAATAAATGTGAATAAGGTAAAGGAGAAATTTAAAGGGCCTTTTGAGATTTTGGAAGTGGACCGAATGGATTGAGTAATGTTTTGGGGAAATTGCGAGTAGATGGGGGTAGGGATGAGGCTAGGGCACACCAAAACCAGCTCCGAAAGGTGGAGGGATGTACCTCAGTATGTTTGGGAGAATGCGATGAGTGAATGGTAGAGGGTTAATTAGTATGAGCCTAGTGTCAGTGAACAAATGGGTCTGGGAGATTGACCGTTAGTACAGCGTTAACCCCGTACTCACAGGGGATGTGTACCAGACACCCCTGTGAATAGTTAAAACCCGCGAATAGTTAGAACCACCACTAAAAATGCTTATAACTGCCTATTTCAAATATACCTAAAATTACTAACCTATTACTGTAATAATCTTTGAGGTTATATTATTAATATTTCAGTCATCTTAAACATTTCACCATTAAAAATATATACCTACAGCCAATAACAGAGAGAGAGAGAGAGAGAGAGAGAGAGAGAGAGAGAGAGAGAGAGAGAGAGAGAGAGAGAGAGAGAGAGAGAGAGAGAGAGAGAGAGACACCATTGAATGGCAACATCATATATCTGACCATCAAGAGTGAAATTATGAATTATTCCTGAGACAGAGAATAATAATTGAGAAAGTAGAGAAAGAGAGAGAGAGGAGGGAGAAGAGAGAGAGAGAGAGAAGAGAGAGGAGGGAAGAGAGAAGGGAGAGAGAGAGGAGAAGGAGAGAGAATAACTCAACTCTGACTTCTTCCCCTCCGCCAAAACGTATATCAAACTGTCATCTACTCCCCCGCCCTCCTTCCTCCAAGTGGATAAAAAGACTGGGAATCGCTATTCTTTTTTATTAATCTTATCAATATTTGAAAATTAGTTAAAGGTAAATAATTTATTTATTTATATTTATACTATAAAACATACATACATAAGTGAGAGAGAGAGAGAATGTTATTGTTTAATCTCATTAAACTTCATATTATTTGAAAACTAGTACTGTATATTATTATTTCACCATAAAATGTAGTAATGCCCTTAAAGATATACTGTATACATAAACTTCCATGCCAAACAGAGGGCGAGAGTTACCACTATGACATGCGTATCTCATGTGGCAAGAGAGAGAGAGAGAGAGAGAGAGAGAGTTATCCATATTTGAAAGAGTGAAATGGAAAGGTTATTGTAGTATTTCTTTAAAATGCTATCTCATATGATTTTTGTAATTACAGTTTTAGTATCATTATTATCTGAAAATATTAATAAACATATTATACATGTACCATAAAAATCTCTCATCTCGAGAGAGAGAGAGAGAGAGAGAGAGAGAGAGAGAGAGAGAGAGAGAGAGAGAGAGAGAGAGACTCCCTCCCCTCTCGTCACATTACTTGATATATTTGACAGCTGGTGGCCCTCAGTTTGGTACCTGGAGTTCGAAAGAAAGATGCGTGAAGACTGGGATTTCCTTTATTCTTACATAATTTTTTAATTTATACACTAAAATCTTACTAATTCACTTTAGTATTTTCTTTAATGAATTGATATCATTGCTCTTTACATTAATATTGATATTTGAAAATTAGTAAATCATTTATTTATCATACAAAAACATACATCTCTGGAGAGAGGAGAGAGAGAGGAGAGGGAGGAGAGCAGAGATGAGAGAGAGAGAGGTTGAAGGAAGGAGAGAGAGAGAGAGAGAGAGAGAGAGAGAGAGAGTTATCCTTATTTTGAAAGTGTGAAATAGAAAAATTATTGTAATATTTCTGTAAAATATTATCACATCTGATTTTTGTAATTACAATTATTATTATCATTTGAAAATATTGATAAACATATTATACATACATGTACTATAAAAATCTCTAATCTCAGTAGAATGAGAGAGAGAGAGAGAGAGAGAGAACACTCCCTCCCCTCAAGTCACATTACGTGATATATTTGACAGCTGTTGGACCTCGGTCTGGTATCTGGAGTTCGAAAGAATGATACGTGAAGACTGGAATTTCCTTCATTACATAATTTTTTTATTTATAAACTAAATCTTACTAATTCACTATGGTATTTTCTTTAACCCTTGAACGCCTAAGGGGTATATTAAAAATCATCTCCCATATGCCTAGGGGGTCTCGGAGTGAGTGCCTAGGCGAAAAAAATATTTTTTTCAAAAAATCACAGCGAGCTTAGTTTTCAAGATTAAGAGTTCATTTTTGGCTCCTTTTTTTGTCATTGCCTTAAGTTTAGTATGCAACCATCAGAAATGAAAAATAATATCATTATCATATATAAATAATGCGATATATGATAGCGCGAAAACAAAATTTCATATATTTTTGTATTCAAATCGCGCTGTGAGCAAAACGGTTAAAGCTAACGAGTTAATTTTTTTCGTTGTATTGTACACTAAATTGCGACCATTTTGGTATATAACACATTGTAAAACGATCAAAGCAACACAGAGAAAATATTATCACAAAATTATGCATGAATTCGTAACGCGCGGATGTAAAAAAATGTTTTTTTCAAAAATTCACCATAAATTGAAATATTGTTCTAGAGACTTCCAATTTGTTTCAAAATGAAGATAAATGATTGAATATTACTATACTGTAAGACTTTTAGCTTACAATTGCAGTTTTCGACCATTTCAAGTTAAAGTTGAAGTTAAAATTGACCAAATGTCGAATTTTTAATATATTTTTTCTATATGGAAATATTTCAGAAATGAGAAAAGCTACTACCTTCAATAATTTTTTGTTGTATTCTACATGAAATTGTGCAAATTTTCATATATAAAACTCTATGAAACGCCTAATATGAAATGGATCAAATATTCTGAGAATGCGATGTACGCATTTCGGAGATTTGCGACGGAGAATCCGCGCGCGGAGGGAAGGAAAGTATTTTTTTTAAATTCACCATAAATCTAAATATTGTGCTAGAGACTTCGAATTTGTTTCAAAATGAAGATAAATGACTGAATATTACTAGACTGTAAGAGTTTTAGCTTACAATTGCGTTTTTCAACCATTTCGGTAGTCAAAGTTGACCGAACGTGGTTTTTTTTCTATTTATCGTGAATTATATGCAAATACTTCAAAAATGAGAAAAGATACAACCTTCAATTATTTTTTGTTGTATTCTACATGAAATTGTGCACATGTTCATATATAAAACTTTATGTAACGGCTAATTTAAAATGGTGCAAACATTACGACAATTGCACATATGATTTTTTCGGAAGTTACCGCGCGGACATAAGGAAAAAAATTTTTTTTTTTCATAAATTCACCATAAATCAAAATATTGTGCTAGAGACTTCCAATTTGTTGCAAAATGAAGGTAAATGATTAAATATTACTAGAATATAAGAGTTTTAGCTTACAATTGCGTTTTTCGACCATTTCGGTAGAGTCAAAGTTGACCAAAGGTTGAAATTTTGGCACTTATCGTTATTTATATGAAAATATTTCAAAATTGATAAAAGCTACAACCATGGGTTGTATTTAGATGTATTGTGCATGAAATTGCGCACATTTCCATATATAAAACTTTATGTAACGGCTAATTTAAAATGGTGCAAACATTACGACAATCGCACGTATGATTTTTTCGGAAGAGTTACCATGCGGACGTAAGGAAAAAGTTTTTTCATAAATTCACCCTAAATCGAAATATTGTGCTAGAGGCTTTCAATTTGTTGCAAAATGAAGGTAGATCATTGAATATTACTAGAATATAAGAGTTTTAGCTTACAATTGCGTTTTTCAACCATTTCGGTAGAGTCAAAGTTGACTGAAGGTTGAAATTTTGGCACTTATTGTTATTTATATGAAAATATTTCAAAACTGATAAAAGCTACAATTATGAGTATTTTTTTGTTGTATTCTACATGAAAATGCACACATTCTCATATATAATACTCCATGTAATGGCTAATTTAAAATGGTGCAAAAATTATGTCAAAGTGACAAAATAATTTCCGAGATGTGTCACCGATACTTTTTAGTGCGATAAGAAAGAAATTCGCACTTGCGCGCCTGCGTAACGATTGTAAACAAAACAACACCTTGATCCGTGAACTCCCAGCATCCCCCATGGCGCGTGATTCAAAAGTTTTTGCCTGGTAGGCCTATAAGTATTTTTCCGCAAATTTTTAAAAAAACTTTTCTATGTCAACGTAAATTACGTCCGGTCGGCACCCAAAAGACAATTTATCTCAACGTAAAATACGTCCAATAGGTGTTTAAGGGTTAATGAATTGATTGCTCTTTACATTTATATAATTTGTAAATTACAGTAGTACCTCGAGATACGAAAGGCTCTACTTACGAAAAACTCGAGATACGAAAGCCAATGCGAAAAATTTTACTGCTCTACATACGAAAAGTTTTCAAGATACGAAAGGTTGTTGCTGTAAAGTCCCGAGATTCGCCCGGACCACCGAGAACAATTTTAAAACTCCCGCGCCGCCAACTGAGTAAACTCGCCACCTTCCTCCCGCTCTCCCATTGGTTCCTGATGCTAGTCACCCCATAAGGTCCTGCTCTCCTATTGGTCAGCATCTACCCCTTGTGCTTTAAGTATTCTATTGGTAAAAGGTTGCTGTAAATTGAAAAACTTATTCATGCAACACATTTAATAAAAAAAAAACATTAGGTAAAGATAGAATAAAGAATAGAAATGAATGGTTATCATACTGTTTGGTAGTTTCAGTAGTTGAAGAGAGATAATGAAAATTTATGGCTTACTGTGTAAAAGTGATTGCTTGGTGATCGTTCGATACTAGTAAGTGCTGGATGTAATCAGACGTTTGGAAGCTTTTATTTTTTTATTTTTTTTTATTATAGTTAATGGTCGCTTAATAATTATTTGAAATGAGTACATGCAATACATTTAATAAAAAAATTGTGAATTAGATATCAGAAAATATAAAATAAATCAGTCTGCCAACAAATAGGTATTTTTTAGAATTCTTCTTCTGTTTTATTATTACCTTACGTATTACGTATGTTTCAACTTTCATTACAGCTGTCAGTAACTCGGTATCTCCATTATGGTAAAGATAGAAGTAAAGAAAAATTTTTAGAAAATGCATTGAATGGTTATTATACTGTTTGGTGGTTTCATTAGTTGAGAGATATTAATGACAATTTATGGCTTACTGTGTGCTAGGAAAAATGATTGCTTGGCGCTCGTTCGATACTCGTAAGAATGTAAACAATCGATTGGAAGGTTTGTTTTTTCTTTGTTTGTGTATTATAGTTAATGATTAATTAATAATTATGTGAAATGAGTACATACTAATTATTTATACATTTTATTGGCATATTCTAAGCTTTTAGCTCTTAGGTTTAGATGTCAGAATCATAGACTAGGCTACAGTAGCATCCGCTAACATAGGCTAGGCTTATTGCTAGGGGACATATGCTAAAGTCCTAATATATGCAGTAAAAATGGGGTTGAACATTACATGCAGTTAAATATTACTCAAGTATGTACAGTATTTTGCCTTTTTGGAGACATATTTCTTCCGTCGTAACCCTAGAACATGTGTTTTAGGCCTGGAAATATAATTTACTGGGGTGTTTTTGGAGGGCTTGGAACGGATTAGCCATTTTACATGTAAAATGTGTTCCAAGATACGAAAAACTCATAATACGAAGGCTGTCTCGGAACGGATTAATTTCGTATCTCGAGGTACCACTGTACTAAATCATTTATTTATCATACAGAAAACACATCTCTGTAAGAAAGAGAGAGAGAGAAAATTATTATTGTTATTATGTGATATCATTTAATCTTATTAAACTTACTAATATGTACAGTATTGATCAATATTAATATTTTAAAATTAGTAAATCTTTTTGTATCATAAAAATGTATTTAGTCATGAAAATAACATCAAAATACTCTAATTTGGGATTATATATAGTCGGAAAAAACCTGCGAATAGGCGAATTCCCCGCAAATAATGGGTAGATAAGGTCCAGAGAGATATACGCGCATCTGTGAATCCGCGAATCCGGAGAACGCGAATACGGGGGCCCACTGCATTGGTAGAGTATGGAAGAAAGCGGAAGAGTGTAGAGAAAGGGAATGGAAGGAAGATGCGTGAACTGCATGATAAGGGTGTTCGTGTTAAGAGTACAAATGGTTGATAAGGCATGTAATAAGGATGACTTTGGGGGAGAAAGTGGTTTGGAAGAAGAGAATGGTGATGCGACTGAGAGTGTATGAGGGGCCTCAAACAAGATCCACGGGGCCAGTATCCGAACATCCCTGGGTGTTGCATAAGGCAATTTAGTGGGGTGTTGTGAGTATAAGATGTCAAATGTAACGGGGGAGGTGATATGGAGGAGTGATAATGGTAGTTACATTTGATGTCTTCAGGGGTTGAGAGAGAGAGAGAGATTGACGAGACGGAGATTGGAGGAGAAGAGAGAGAGAGAGAGAGAGAGAGAGAGAGAGAGAGAGAGAGAGAGAGAGAGAGCGTAATTGGTGGGTGGTTAGTTAGCTTATGGACTGCTGGCGATGGTTGGGTCCGTGTGAGGATTTTGGTCGCTGGGGCGCGCAGTAGGGAGTCTTGGATCAGTGTCTGTATTGGACAGTAGTTTTTGGCAGTGGTCTTGGATATTGTTAATGATCAGTTGTGCTGTGTTTCTGGATTGAGTTGTTGTTTGATTTGTTGTTGGTATCATATGCTTAGAGTTATTGTGCCTGTGTTGTTGAGTTTGTTGTGCTTGTGTGTTGGAAGGTTGTTGAGCCTGTGAGTTTCTGTTGAGTTGTATAGGAGTTGTTGTAGTTGTGAGTTGTTGAGTGTTGTTGGTGAGCTGTTGTGATTTCTTGGTGTTGTTTGTGAGTGGTTGTATGTGAACTTGTAATTTTGTCATTTTGATGTTGTTGGTGTTTGTCTGCGCAGTGATTTGTTGAGTTGTTGTATGGTTGTAGTACTCGGTTGGTTGTTTTTGTTGTGATTCTCAGCAGTTATTGTGTCTCGACAACTGTATCCAGCGGATGGCACAGCGTCTCACCCTGAGTGTCTTGAGTCTGAGGTGAGTACATGTGTTTGTGTGTTCTGTGCCTCGTTGAGCCAATTGTCCTGCATAATTAGTAACGTAAAGGGAAAGTGTAGCTGGGGGGACTTTTTGTCAGCTGTGTTCGATAAAGTAAATGTGGGGAGATCTTGTTGCTTTTGTGTTTTGCTTTTGATTCTGCCGCAAGGGATTACTGGCTTCAGGCATCCAGATATTCCTGATTGCTTCTCATTTTTAAGTCGAAAGTTATTTCTCTTTTGCTGTTTCCTGAAAAGTCACTTCTTTTTTTAAAACTACATAAATACTTTGATCTCCAAGAAGACTGAAACAAGACTTGTGTTTGTTCAGTATTGTTTGTAGTAGAATAAGTAGTAATAACTAGAAGGAAATTACCTTCAATCATTAGGTAAAACCAGGTTATTTTATAATGGAGCTTTAAGGCATTGGTGGTCCCCATAAATATCATAATTAAGTAAATTGTATTTTTCCTAATTATACAAACCTGAGGTCCTTTACATTAGGAATTACTTTCAGCGTGAGCTGGAAATCGGTCGTAGAAGAATAACAATATGTTAGTTAGGCAGTAACTGCTTATCCAATAGTCAGGAGTCCCGCCCGACTGCATGTAAACATTCAACTTTGCTTTAGGCCCAGGAACATATTAAGGGGTGGCATGAGGTGGGCATAAAATGTAAACGAACTCAGGTTTGTATAGTTAGGAAAAATACAATTTACTTTAAAAATTGTCATTTGTTCCTACACATTATACAAACCCTCGGTCCTTTACATTAGGTAGAATCACTGATTGGAGGGAGGAATCTGATAGTCATGTGAACAGACTGGTGTTCGCCCAACCAAGATTCCCATCCTGGTCATAAGAGTGAGGAGGGGAACCTGGCTTCTGTCCAACTGGTTGGAGTATGGGAACTGCGTGACCATTGGCCAGACCTCTGCACCAATTCATAAGAGAAAGGCAAGCGTAGCCTCTTACGAATAGCAAACAAGAACTTTTTAGTTGGTAACAAAAAGACAAATATACAAGTATGGGGTTTGTCTCAAGCTAATGCCCTCTTCCCCCTTGTTAGGTAAGGGACAGATACATGCTTTTATCTCTAATGAAAGGGGAGAGAATGGAGCTCAGTAATGTAGCTTACCTCAGCATGTGATGACCCCGACTCTCTGCCCATAGCAAGAGAGACGAATGAAAGGAGGAAGAGAAGCCAGTCACTCTCTCATTCATATGGTTACATAAGGCGACATGCAACCTTGTCCAGTTAGAGGAGCTGGGTAAGCTACACAACTTTTTGAGCAGCCACCATAGGTCCCAAGGAAAAAGTATCCAAGGACCTATGGGCTATATCCCGAAGGTAGAAGGAAGTGAAGGTGGTCTGGTTAGCCCAAACCCCTACCTTCAATACCTGCATAACTGACAGTTTCTTGCAGAACGCAAGGGTAGGACCTATAGTACCTCTGACTTTGTGGGATCTCGGACAAAAGCTACTAGTGTTGTACCTCCCTTTAGAGGAGTACGCTTTCCTGATGACCTCAAGAAGCCAAAAAGAGATGATGTTCTTGGACACCTGTTTCTTGGTCGCCCTGGTGCTAACAAAGAGGCGTCAACACTCAGGCTGGAGATGACGAGTTCTCTTCAATTAGTCCCGTAGCACACTAATGGGACAAAGTAGCACCTTATCTAGGTCATTACCACAAAAGTATTCTAGGGAGGTGATCGTCAAGGACTCAAATCTAACGTCAGGGACCAAAGGACTCTGAGTCTTCGCTACAAAATCAGGGACAAAATTAAGCATAAGAGATCCTCATCCCCTCGAGTGTTTGACATCATAAGAGAGACCATGATGCTCACCTACTCTCTTTGCCGATGTCAGGGCCAGCAAAACGACAGTCTTGAGGGTAAGATGACTGTTGCAGATGCCCGTAAGGTTCACGTGTCAGACTCCTTAAGACAAGAGTCCCATCCCACTCAGGAAGCCTGACTTCCCTGGGTGGGCATGAGCTCTCGAAGCTCCTCATAAGGAGAGAGATCTCCATGGAAGTGGAAATGTCCACTCCTCGCAGTTTCAGGACCAGAGCCAAGGCTGACCACAGCCTTTTAACTGCAGACAGAGAGGAGCTGCTTTCGGTGAAGAAAGATTAGGAAATCCTCGATCTGCTAAAGAGTGGCTCTGAGCGGAGAGAGACCCCGTCCATGACTCCAACCACTTTCCCTGGTACACTGCTGCAGAGGACTGTCTGAGGTATCCTGCCTTTTCTGTTGCTGCTCGACGAGAAACGCCTCTCGCTCGCAAGAGATGGTGGATAACCGCAAGCTGTGAAGACACAAGGACTGTACTCCCAAGGGGTATCACTCTGACACAGAAGGTCATGCCACGGGGGAATCTCTTGCAGTGCCTTGGAAAGAAGAGCCAACACATCGGGATACCAAACGGTGGTGCCAACAGAATAATCCGAAGATTCGTGGTGACTAGCACCTGCTGAGCACCTTGCAAATCAGGCAGAATTGGGGAAAGACGTAAACGTTGAGATTGTCCCCAACCGTTGGAACGCATCCTCTGCAGCTGCCTATGGGTCCGGCACTACGGGAAAGAAAACCAGATGTTTTCTGTTGTGCCGGGTGGTGAACAGGTCTACACTGGATGCCCCCCCACAGGTTGAACAACCTTTCCACCATGTCTAGATGTAGGGACCACTCTGTCCCTACCACCTGATTCTGGCGACAGAGCTTGTCTGCCACTACATTCCTTTTGCCTGGAATGTACCAGGCCAACAGCTCCACTGAGTGTGCTGCAGCCTACTTGCGCACCTGCACTGTCAACTGACGCAACGGGAGAAACACTAGGGTCCCCAATTTGTTGACATATGCCACTACCGTGGTGTCGTCACTCATCCACCCCTAGGAGTGTCCCATCACTCAATCCCAAAACTCTTGGAGGGTTAAAAAAGTCGCCTCGAGTTCTAGAATGATGTGAAGGTGCTTGTTGTGTTGGTCCCACACTCCTGCAGTCAGCAACTCCACCAGGTGTATGCCCCAACCCTTGTTTGATACGTCTGAAAACAGAAGCATGTCCGGAGGGGGAGTGTGCAACTCCACTCCTATTAGAGGTTCCTACTGTCTAGCCACCAGGCTAAATCCTTCCTCACTTCCTCTGTTAGAGGGATGAGGAAGGATTTGAAGATCCCAACCCTGTGACCAACACTCCTTTAGTCTCCATTGAAAAGACCATAGGTGAAGAGACCCATGAGGGACTAGCTTCTCTAATGATGACACATGACCGAACATGACTTGCCTAAGCTGAGCTGGCTGTTCCTGCCGAGACAAGAACAGTTGAGCTGTCTTCCTGAACTTGCTGATTCTCGAGTCTGTGGGAAAGACCCGTGCTGCTGACATATCAATCAGCATGCCCAGATACTTTATCCTCTGCTTGGGAATGAGATCTGACTTCTAGAAATTTATCATGATCCCGAGATCGCAACAAAAGTTGAAAGCCAATCCCTGTCCTGTAGCAACTGTGAGAGCAAGCTCACCAGGACTAACCAGTCGTCGAGATACCTCAACAGACATATCCCAACTGAATGGGTCCAAGCAGACACCAAGATAAACACTCTCGTGAACACCTGAAGGGAGGTTGAGAGTCCAAAACAAAGTGCCCTGAATTGGAACGGTGTCCACTCGAGGATAAAGCGAAGGTACTTCCTGGAAGACTGATAAATGGGCATCAGAAAATACGCATCCTTCAGGTCCACCGAAAGCATGAAGTCGTTCTCCCTGATGGAGACAAGCACAGAGCGTGCCGTCTCCATAGTGAACGGAGTCTGGTGAACAAATCGGTTCAAAGGAGAGAGATCTATCATGGGTCTCCAACCCCCCTGTAGCCTTCTCCACCAGGAAGACTCAGCTGTAGAACCCTGGTGACGGATCTCATATGACTTCCACAGCTCCCTTACTCAGCATCGATTGCACCTCTTCCTTGTTTCAGATCCTAGGCCGAACCAGGGATGTAAATCTGTAACCAGACCAGAGCTTCAGTGAGAGGTGGCTCGACTCGAAGAGAAAATATATGTCCCGAAGGACATCCACTACCCAGGTCTTGGTTCCAAAGTGCTGCCATGTTGCCCAATGGCTCACCAGGCATGCCCCCCACTGATACCAGCGGCTGAGGGAGAACGCCGTCCCAAGCTTTTACCTCTCTTCTCCTTTCACTTACCTCCCTTTTGGCGAGAGAAGGGGGCTGAAAGGGGTGTTGTTGTTCCACTTTCGAAGCGAAAGAAGAAGGTTGGGTCTTCCCTTGTGACCCCTTCGAAGGAGGAGTCTTCTTGGAGGTGGAGGAAGAGCTAGATTGGCTCAAAGGCCTAACCACAGTTGCACGAGATGGCCTGGTAGTCTTAGCAACCGCCTGGTGGACAAGTTGATCGTTGTCTTCAGCCCTTCACCTGTCCACCACAGCATCCACCATCTCTCTAGGGAAGAGAGAGGCGGAACCCAGCAATGGCCCGTTCCTTAAAGCCAGTGCCGACTCTGGCCCAGCAGACCTGGCTCCACAATCCAGGACAGCGTCCCTCCTCCTACACACCCAGTTGGCCCACAGGTTTGCCGTCTGGTGGGCCAGGTAGGAAATAGCCCTACCTCCAGATTGGCAAAGTCTCCCAAAAGCCGAATCTTCTCCTGGAACTATCAGTCTCACAAAAGAAGCAACTTTGGATACTGTGAGGGACCACAGATCCAGCCAGAAGACTGCTTGGAAAGCTGCCATCGCGGTAGCTTCCAAGGCCACTGCTTCATGCTGCATGAACCAGCGGGAAGCTGGGAGTCGGACGAACTAGCCCCGGATCCATCTGTTTGGTCAGCAAAGGGTTTTCCGAGGGCGTATAGAAACACCTCTGTTGAGGTAGAGGAGGGGAAAGCAGCTTGTTTGATCTGTTGGCCCTAAGTGAATTCTCCTGCCCAGAGACAAGATTGTTCACTTGTTCCAACATGCCTTCGGACAAGGAGGACCATGGTAAGCCCACAGATGCCCTGGGTTCCTTCTTAGTACTGAAGACCAACTCCAACTGCAAAGGGCAGTCAGAGGAAGCTACCATGGACCCTTCACCTAGGTCATTATGCCGACGATGTGGCGGGATCACAAGCAAGCAAAGAAAGCAACAAGATCTCCCTGCATTTACTTTATCAAACATGGCTGACAAAAATGGTCCCCCAGCCACACTTCCCCGTTTATGTTACTTTTAAGTACAGGACAGTTAGTTCAACGAAAACCACAGACAACAATTTCACACTCTCGTCTTACCATTTTGGCTGTCTTCAAAGCAAGAAGCTGAGCTGCCCACTAGATACGGTCATCAAGACACAACCACCAACTCAACAGAAACTCACAAGCTCAACAACCTTCCAACACACAAGCACAGCAAATACAACAACACAGGCACAACAACTCTAAGCACACAATATCAACAGCGAAAGCGAATAAAACAATTCAATCCAGAAACACAACACACTTGAACATTAACAATATCCAAGACCACTGCAAAAATCACTATTCAGTACAGACCCTCATCTTGGCAACAGCCAGCAGACAACCCAAAACAATCACCCAACAAGCAAACCATCACTAACTATCCACCCACCACTTACACTCTCTCTCTCTCTCTATTTCTTGACAGCTCGCTCATTCACACTCTTCAGAAAAACACACACACTTACGCACTACCATAAACAACACCAAAAACGAACATGACACATCCAACGCACAAAACATTTAAACCCTCAATTATTCCTGACAACTACAAACAACCCGACGACGCTCTTACTTACTCTCTCGCTCTATCTCTCTCTCTTCCTCACGCAACCTTCGAAGACATTGTCAGATGTGACTACCACATCACTCCTCTGTAACGAATCAGTAGGATGATCTCTACAAAAGACCTCTGAATCTCAGGAGTGACTGCATCCTGTGGAGAAGGACTGTCAAGTCCTTCCAGGATTACTCCCTCCCTCGATCCTCTTCCTTCAGAAGGAAAAGCCTCAACAGATCCCCTATGACCGTTCTGAACCACTTGAGCATACAACCTCTCGGGTCCTAAGACCATGCCAGGAACATAAACTCTCGTGTCTGAACCCTGGGAGTGTTCCTCCCAGGGTTCCCCCTGGTCACCTCGCCCCTCCCGTTGTATCCCAAGGAAGTTGAAGGGACAGGCGAGGAAGATCGGACGCTCCCACTTGCCCTGCTAGCAAACTAATAGATGGTGCGGGCCGCGATCAATCACCAACCCACGGTGGTGATCGAGTTGCAGGTCTAGAAGAGCGCTCCCTGTGGAGAAACGCTCCCCTGAGGACCGAATTCTATGCGACACCTGGACTGAACATGTCCCAGTCCCTGAAGAAGTTTTCCTCTCTGTTTTGAGAACAAAAAATTTGGACCAATTATCTGTCCCAAAAATATGGTCAAAATGAATTAGTGTTGGGTTGGGTTTGTACATTTTTCTTTCCTTATTATTTCTTATTAATGGCTCATATGGTGCCATCAATGCTATGGTAGGCTTATTGTCGAGTGAATCCAGCAGCCAAGTCTAATTCCACGCTGGGGTCATCAACATTAGGGCCTAATAAAGAATACAGTGGACCCCCCGTATTCGCGTTCTCCGGATTCGCGGACTCACACATTCGCGGATTTCTCTCAGGAACGTTTCCCTGCATTATTCGCGGAAAATTCGCGCATTCACAGTATTTTTCTATGAGAAATATCCACAAATTCCTGGTTTTTGTTATCAATTTCATCATAAAATGCACTTTTTGTGATAAAACTATTAAAAAAACCAAGTATGAAAATTTTTAGTGGTTTTTCTTAAGTTTTAACTAACAAAATAGGCTGTTTTTAGCGTTTTTATAGGGGTTCCAAACATTCGCGGATTTTAACTATTCGCGGGGGGGTCTGGTACGCATCCCCCGCGAATACGGGGGGACCACTGTACATATACACGAAAGTGTTGTTTTCAGCCAGGTAGTCCTCCACCCACCATGGAGTCCAAGGGAGGGATGTGGAATGCCACATTGAGAGGCCATCCCTAGAGGCTACTTCCTGGTTATACACCTGATCCCCAGCACTTAAGGCATCGTCAGTCTGTCAAGATCCGACCCAGTGCTGGGGACCAAGTTTGATATAAGACTTTCCCCTCGCTCAAACACGTCAGGTACTCGAATTTTACAGGTGAGAAGGAATGCTGCCCATCCCCACCCT
Source organism: Macrobrachium nipponense (assembly GCF_015104395.2). Taxonomy (NCBI): domain Eukaryota; kingdom Metazoa; phylum Arthropoda; class Malacostraca; order Decapoda; family Palaemonidae; genus Macrobrachium; species Macrobrachium nipponense. Next base: position 37,709,426 of record NC_061105.1, read on the forward strand.
CCATCACATTACAAGAGTTATCACAGCCATCATCCTGACCGGGGAAGAAGTGAAAGACTAAAAAAATAGAAGGTTCAAAAGGGGATCGAACTTAGTCTGGGTGCTCAGAAATGGCCTTAGTAGCATGGTTGCACCTGCCAGAGTAGAAAACTGCCCGGCTACCATCGTCCACCTCTTCCTCACATTTCACAAGCCCCACCACCACATCAAGGTGCCGAGCCATTGGTGGGGCCTTGAGTGCCAGAATGTTGATGTGAAGGTGCTTGCCGTGTTGATTCCACACTCTTGTAGTCAGCAACTCTTCCAGGTGCACATGCCCTAACACTTGTTTGATGCGTCCGAGAACAGAAGCATGTCCAGAGGGGGAGTGTGCAACTCTACTCCTATTAAGAGGTTCCTGTCATCTAGCCACCAGACTAATTCCTTCCTCACTTCCTCTGATAGAGGGATGAGGAAGGACTGAGGATCCTGAGCCTGTGACCAACACTCCTTTAGTCTCCATTGAAAAGCGCAGGTGAAGCTGCCCGTGAGGGACCAGCTTCTCTAGTGACGAAAATTGACCAATCATGACCTGCCAAAGCTGAGCTGGTTGTTCCTGTCGAGACAGAAAACAGTTGAGCTGCCTTCCTGAACTTGTTGATTCTCTAGTCTGTGGAGAAGACTCGTGCTGCTACCATATCGATCAGCATGCCCAGATACTTCATCCTCTGCTTGGGAATGAGATCTGACTTCTCAAAATTTATCATGATCCCTAGATTGTGACAAAAATTGAAAGTCGATCCCTGTCCTGTAGCAACTGCAAGAGCTCGCTTGCCAGGAATAGCCAGTCATTGAGATACCTCCAGGGATGTATCCCGACCAAGTGGGCCTTAGCCGACACTAAGGTGAACACTCTCGTGAACACCTGAGGGGTGGTCAAAAGTCTGGAACAAAGTGCCCTGAATTGGAACACCATCCCCACGAGGATAAAGTGAAGGTACTTGCTGGAGGACTGATGGATGAGTATCTGAAAATATGCATCATTCAGGTCCCCTGCTCCGCTGACCAATACAAGTTTCACAAGGATTATTCATTGTACATTCACACCCTAGGCACTTTACGCAGAGGACTTGAGGATGTACTTCAAATTTTGATCGGAGGCCACTACACTTCCTGCCCACCCCTCCAGGGTAAACACGTTGCAAAAATCGGGGTTGATTTCACTTATTTGTGTCTTGGGCTTGCATAATATAATAATTAAGCAAACAAAACACACAAACATAGAAAAGAGAAAACAAAGAAAGATCTCACAAAGTTATTCCTTTGTAAAGGAATGAGGGTTTGTATTACGTGTAGGAACAAATGGGGGGGTTTCACTGTAGTTGTTTTCTTCTTGTATCATCTCCTATTTGATCATGTTAGATGTTAACCGTGGGCGCTCATGGACGCTTTTTGGGCACTCATGGACACTTTTGGGGCCTAAGTACACAGGTCCGGGTCCCCGGGTTACGAACGGGTTCCGTTTTTAAGACGCGTCGTAACCTGAAAATCGCCGTAAGCCAGAACGACGTTCTTGAAAACATGTCCACAGGGAAAATTTCACAACTAATTTGCAATTTTTCTTAGGGCCGTATCTCTAAAATTATCAATAATTTACTTTTTTTCATGTGCAACACTGTGTATTCACAAATTACTGTATATTTTCATTAAAAATACAAGAGAGAGGAGAGAGAGGAGAGAGAGAGAAATAACTCCTTAGGTTTCAATAGATTGAAATGAACGTCTGTAGGCAACATTTTCCCCTCCCATAAATACATATATTTCTCCAGAGAAGAGAGGAAAGAGAGGGACTGTGCAATTATGTTTGTCTGTCTATCAATTCTTTTGCTGAGAGCGAGAGAGATAAAAGGAAAAGAAATAGAAACACCAAATGTATGACAAGTATCTTGTGAAGAGAGGAGAGAAGAGAGAGAGCGAGTAGAGGAGAGAGGAGGAGAGGAGAGAGAGAGAGAGAGAGAGAGAGACGAGAGAGAGTTGTCCATTACAGTATTTAAAAAGAGAGGAAAAAGGGAGAATGGAATGATTAATTGTATTTAAAAATACTCAGATATGAATTTTGTACTTATAGTATTATTATGGAAAATAAAAACTATTAATGATAAACTATTACATACACGTCCATGAAAATGATCTCATCTCAGTGAGAGAGAGAGAGAGAGAGGAGAGAGAGAGAGAGAGGAGAGAGAAGAGAGAGAGAGAGAGAGAGAGACCGAGAGAGAGAGAGAGACGAGAGAGGAGAGAGATTACATAAAAACCATTAAATTCGTTGACCATTGTATGGCATTGTTAAGCTTGAGTGTCACTCGAGTTGAGGCGGGGAAATTGATAAAGAAAAAAAGACAAAGGGAAGAATTTCTTTTGAAATTAGTTATCGTATTATTACTACTTTCTTATTATTATTATTATTATTATTATTATTTGAAAAAAATATACTAAACACGTTGCATCTACCATAAAAATTCTCTCATCTCAGTAAGAAAGAGGAATTATCCTTGCAAGTGAAATGGAAGGTCATTTTCATCTCTTTAAAATACGACCATTATGAATTTTGTAATTAAAGTTATTATTATTATTATTATTATTTTTTTTTTTTTTTTTTTTTTTTTTGCTCTATCACAGTCCTCCAATTCGACTGGGTGGTATTTATAGTGTGTGGGGTTTCCGGGTTGCATCCTGCCTCCTTAGAGTCCATCACTTTTCTTACTATGTGTGCCATTTCTAGGATCACACTCTTCTGCATTAGTCCTGGAGCTACTTCAGCCTCTAGTTTTCTAGATTCCTTTTCAGGGATCTTGGGATCGTGCCTAGTGCTCCTATGATTATGGGTACGATTTCCACTGGCAATATCCCATATCCTTCTTATTTCTATTTTCAGATCTTGATACTTATCCATTTTTTCCCTCTCTTTACTCTTCAACTCTGGGTGTCCCATGGTATTGCGACATCAATGAGTGATACTTTTTCTTCTTGACTTTGTCAATCAACGTCACGTCTGGTCTGTTTGCACGTATCACCCTATCCGTTCTGATACCATAAGTCCCAGAGGATCTTTGCCTGATCGTTTTCTATCACTCCCTCAGGTTGGTGCTCGTACACTTATTACTGCA
>NC_061105.1:37715071-37757579 GCF_015104395.2 Macrobrachium nipponense
CCCCCCCATGAATAGTTAGAACCTGTGAATAGTTGGAACCCCTATAAAAATGCTGAAAAATGGCAATTTGTCCAAAATTGCATTTTTCCTAACTATACAAACCTGAGGTCCTTTTACAATAGGAAGGTTACTAGCGGCAGCTGGATAGGTCGTAAGCTTTCGAACAAGGGGTTCGGTAGCTAACTGCTTGTCCGACAGGCGCGCGCGACTGGGAGGTAAACAATCACTTTTGCTTTTGGCCCAAGCAAAAACTGCAGAGTGAGGGGTGGCATGAGGAGGGACTATGTGTAAAAGGACCTCAGGTTTGTATAGTTAGGAAAAATGCAATTTTGGACAAATTGTCATTTGTTCCGACACGGCATACAAACTTCGGTCCTTTTACAATAGGAAGACTCATTCTTGGTGGGAGGAATCTGAGTCTTTTGTGAACAGACTGGTGTTCGCCAACCTTGGAATGCCTCCCTGGTCGTAAGAGCGAGGGAGGGATCCAAGCCTCTGTCCGATTGATCGGGGTGTGCACCGCAGGATCAATGGTCAGACCTCTGGACCAAGTACTAAGAGAGAGGCAAGCGTATCTCTTCGTACCAGCAAGCAAGAACAAGTTCCTATTTGCAAGAGGCAACATAAAGTTATGATTTGTCTCTTGTTGGCATCCACTTCCTTCCCCTTGTAGGAGGAAGTGGTGGATATTCGCTCCCATCCCTAGTGAAAGGGATAGGATGGGGCTCTGTCGAGTAGCTCACCTGCATCTCGTCCTTATCCAGCAAGGTGATGACCGTATCCCTCTACCCACAGGTAGAGGGGGGGGAGGCAAAGATAGGAAGAAGCCAGTCACTCTCTCATTCACTTATCTATTCTTACAGTCACACCAGGACTCGATGCTGTTCAGCCTCCTAGGGTCTGGGTTAGCTACACAACGTGTTGAGCAGCCACCACGGGTCCCAAGGAAAACGATCCAAGGACCTGTGGGCAATATCCAAAAGGTAGAAGGAGGTGCCAGTGGTCTGGTTGTACCAGACCCCTGCCTTCAGTACCTGCGCCACGGAGAAGTTCTTGTGTAACTCGAGGGAGTGTACTTCTAGGTCATCTTGGTGCTGACGAAGAATCTTCAACACTCAGACTGGGATGTCGAGTTTCTTCAGAAAGCGTGGTCGCGCTTTCACAGGACAAAGCAGCATCTCCTTCGCATCGAAGGCGGTGAAGTCCATTAGGGAGGGGATTGTGAAGGACTCTAACCGATCGTCAGGGACCGAAGGGTTCTGAGTCTTCGCTACGAAGTTCGGTACGAAATCGAGCGTCTGTTAATTCGGGGCGAACAATGAATAATTGCACACCTACGAATAAGAGATATTTTGAAGACAAACTCAGATGTCTGCAAAAATCATTCGCATTATTGCGGTGCGATGCAGCGGGAGACTAGTACAGACTTCTGTTACTGTGCGGTAAACAGAAAGATGAAAGAGTCCAAGAGATATCTCTGTTGAAAATTCTCGCAATGTCGAAGGCGATGGAATCGAGCGTCACAGCAGTAGATGGTCCTTCATTATTGCGAGAATCCCTGTTAATCAGAGACCTAAGTCCATGATTGTTGGGTAGAGATACGGTTCGGTAGTCAATAAAACCAGGGGAGAGAGAGACGTAACAGACCGTGCATCTCGGAGACCTAGCCGATACTGAGCTGCTATCAGGCAGTTCAATACGCAGTAGCTCTCGGTGACTCGTCATCCTGAGTTGCCAGGTAATCCCTTCCACGAAGGAATGCGTTCGGCTAGAACCATCGAGCATAAAGAATACGCTCGAGCAATTATATTTAAACGAAACGGATTTCGGTAAATACAAAAGCTGATTTGGTGTTGTCGTGACAATACCAAGTATCTAAAATCAAAACATAACTGCTGGGAGGTTGCAGGCAACCCCGAGTTGCAGTTCAATTAAGATACAATTCGTCTCGGTCACAAACCGTAGAGTTAACTACGGTATGCGCCTACCCCCCGGACAATTCAACTGTTAAAAGAATCATGTCGCAAGGGTAATATACGTAGTATATTTGTAGGTTCTGTACAACGACCTCCATCCTAAATTCTTTTCCCCTCGAGGAATGAGAATAAGGATTGGAGATCGACCGCCTTCGTTCTCTAGTGAAGAGAGTGAAGGAGAAGTCTTTCCCAAAGGAAAGCTTCAATGGTGAACAGAATACCGAAGACGATAGTTCAAGCCAAACTGCATGTTCCAGTCCGTTCTTCTCTATTCCAGGTTAGTCGCCTACTGTGAGATACTCTTCTTCCAGCAGCAGTCTTCTTCCAAATGCTAGAAATTACAGGAATTCGAGCATAGGCGAGGTTCCCGATTTTCGTGTAACAATATCGGGGATTCTCGCTCACTTTGGGACCGTGTCTCGCCCTAAGTGTTTGGAGATCGTAAAAAAAAACTCGAACACTCTGAATGCGCTAGAAATTCCGTAGAATTCTAAGCACTCTGCGAAACCCCCACCGAATTCGTCAAACGATATCGGCTGGTGGTCCTCTCGATTCCCGTAGAAATTGAGAAAGGGGCAGGATCCCTCCTCAACGGACCGGGGATTACGTCAGGTAGGACCCGAAGGTCCCCACGGTAGCGCCAGTCCCTAACGTGGGCATACTTACAGAGAAATCTCTGTAGGATCCCATCCCCTCCCTTTCCCTCGTAGCCGTAAGAAGAGAGGGAATGGGGGGAGGAAGGTTGGATACTGGCTCGCCTTCCCAGCGGAATAAATAGCAGTTGGAGAAGAAAAGGAGCAAGCCATCGCCTTACGGAGATGGCCTCTCAGAGCCTGGGAAAAACGTATCGTCAGGAGAAAAACGTTTTCCCGAGGAGGGTTACGAACTCATACTGTAGGTAAGGGTCTGCCGCCACTGTGAACGTCGTCTGGGTGGGGCTGATCAACACCTGACAGGAGAGAGCCGATACCGTCATCCGACTCATTCCAGTCCTCGTCGAGGTCGAAACCTCTCAGGAGGACCGAAGGGGTATTGAAATACGGTGTCCGAAGACACATAGAAAACGCCTCTGTCGCAGTAGAAGAGGTGGAAGTAGCTTGTTCGATCCGGCCAGAACTGAGAGAGCCTTCTTGTCCGGAGACGAGAGACTACCTGGTTCAAACACAGTCGGCAAGCTCCGATCGCGCAGACCCACCGTCGATTTGGGTTCCCTCTTCGGGTCCCAAAACGACTCGAGCCGAGACGTGGGCTCTGCTGGTGGGAGCGGCGATCCTTCCCCGAGGTCGTTGTGCTGACGAATCACAGCGCCATAACCTCGGCAAAGTTCCTCTGGATCTCGGAAGTCACAGCATCTTGCAGAGTAGGACCGTAAGCCCTTCGAACAAGAGCATATTCCGAGAACCTTCCCCTAAGGAGGAGGGGGAACAGCGACAGCCCTCTCGGTCTCCTCCTGCCACGCTTGGTGTACGTCCTGGTCGGTCCGAAGATCGTGCCTGGTACATACGGCGTCGTGATGGGATCGTGGGGGGCGCGCCCCTCACGATCACTGCGCTATGCCTCGCTCTTCCCGGTGTAAACCGAGGAAGTTGAAGGCACGGGAGAGGAAGACCTGACGCTGCCCTTCGCTCGCTGGCCGAACCAGCGGGCTTGGAGGGCTGCAGGCGATCGCCAACCCGTGGTGGGGATCGAGCTGCAGGCCTAGTCGAGTCGTTTCCCTGGGGAGAACGGCTGGACCGAGAACAGAGACACCGATCTCGTGTGTCAGGGGAACTGCTGCTGGTTGCCGTACCCGCACGTTCCCTGTGGGAGCGACGGTCGGGCTACGGCGATCGGGAGGACCTCTTCCCAGCTTCGGCACGTGGCCGGTCAGAGACCGTCACGTCAACCCGGGTAGCCAGCCGGTCGCTACGAGAGCGAGAGCTGGCCTGGTGGGAGGCGCCTGAGCGGCTCTCACCAGCCTTCCGCTCCGTGCCGTGAAACTGGAGCCGAGCGAGCTCTGGCGCCTGATTCTTGGCTGCACGGTCACCGGTAGGTGACGGTACACTCGGTATCTCTCGCGGACGAGAGGCCGAGACGGAACCTGGTGTAGTGGCAGAGCCCCTGACACCAGACGAGGAAGTACCGGTGTTAGCAGGTACCCCTCTGGTCCCCTTGTGGAAGAAGAGACGGGCCCCGCTCCCGAAGGAGCAGGAGGACCAGCGGAAGGAAGGAACCCTCCCGTCCCCACCGAGGTGAGACGGGTCCCGAGAAAGCTCCCGAGGGAGAACTTCTTAGGAGGGAGGAGGCAACCTTCCTTCTTCCTCGGCTGAGAAGCCTTAGAAGTCGAAGGGGAAGAGGCGGCAGCCGACGACGATGAAGAAGATGAAGACGACGACGACGACACCTTCCTCCTCTTTTTCGTCAGCTTCCTCAGGACAGAACGTAAGATCTGCCATCCAGGGCGGAGCCGGGGTCTGCTGTAGCCGAAGCCACAGGGCCCGGACGCACCTGTACAGACAGACTAAGTCTGGGGTTTAGTACCACCACGAACAGGGACGACGTTAGCAGGTATGGGCATCTCAGGAACAGCAGGCACAGCCAGCACAGCATCGGCAGGGACAGCCAGTGCAGCAGCAACGGAGGGACAGCCAGCGCTTAGCAACGGCAGGGACAGCTAACACTGCAACTGCATGGACAGTCAGCACAGAATCGGCAGGTACGGCAGGCAGCACCGGAAACACAGGAGGTGGAGCAGCAGCCCAGCAACATCCTCCGGTACCGGCGCAGGTCCAGGGGCGAGCTCTAGGGCAGCGGAAGTGTGGTCGCGGCAGCGCGGCAACCACAAGCGGCGGCGGCACGCCCCCCTCTCGGTACAGCGAACGGCACTTCACAGCGGCTGTAGGCAAAACTGTTACCACGTGAGGCGAGTACACCAGGTGAGGAGGGAACCCAGAACCTTTCCCCCCCCCCAAGGGGGGAAGGGGAAGGGCCAGCAGTGGGAGCGGAGCGGGGGGGGGGGGGGGGGAAGAAGGAGATTCTCGTTCCCCACCCCCGCACAGCACCCATGTACCCAACAATAATAATAAGAGCCCGAGCAATCGTGCCCTCGGCACCGAATGCAAGGGCATAAGGATCAATTCGCTGACTGAGCGGAACTTGAACCAAAATAAATATTGATGCAATCAATAATAAAAGGAATAAATTGAAAAAGAATCTTGCATTACGATTCACTTCACAATGAATAAGGGCTCGGATCGAGCGCATTTGCGCCCTCGGTACCGAGCACAAGGGTAAAAGGATCCATTCCCGATTATGAACGGAAAACTTGATCCAAAATGAATTGTGCAATCAAAATATATATGAAAAGAAAAAAAGAAGACTGCGATTGCGAACTCAAAACTTCATATATGGGAAGGATCCAAAATTCCCGGGTAAGAGAAAAAACGGAAAACCATTGATCAAGGTAAATAATGCAACCTTCAAAAATAAAAAATGCTTGAAAAAGAATACTTTGCACTTGCGTTCACTATTCAAATAAAAAGGGGAAAGGATCAATTCCGGGTAAGAGCCGAAACATTTGACCAAAGGAAATAATGCAATCTCAATCCAAAATATGAAAATTGAAAAAAGATACTGGCAACTGGCGAAAATTTACTTCATTATAAAAAGGGGAAAGGATCAATTTCCGGGTAAGAGCGGAAACGATCCAAAATGGGTAATTGAACAACAAAAATAAATATATAAAAATGAAAAAAAGACTGTACTTTTCGTGCGAGCGCCATTCGCTCGGCAACGAGCATACAGGTCAAAAAAATATAAATGAAAAGGGTACTTACTTACGATTTTCATCTACACATTTCCAACCAAAATATAAGCTCGGAGCGAGCGCTCTCCCGCCCTCGGCACCGAGCATACACAATACGAGGATCATTTCTGGGAAATATGAATTCCCGCACTTACGCCCCTTACGCCCTTCAGTCCCGGCACTCGGGTAATCGGAGGGCGTGGAGAAAACCAAGATCTTTAATTCACAATTGAATTCAATGGAAATAAACGATGAAATGATTGTACTTACAATTCAGTTTCACTAGATAATAGAAAAAGAAAAACACAACCATGCGAAAGCAACGACGATGAAGCGGGCAGAGAGTGATGATACACACGTCTACACGCCAGCAGGCCGAAAGCAAAAGTGATTGTTTACCTCCCAGTCGCGCGCGCGCGCCTGTCGGACAAGCAGTTAACTACCGAACCCCTTGTTCGAAAGCTTACGACCTATCCAGCTGCCGCTAGTAACCTTCCTTCCTATTGTAAAAGGACCTCAGGTTGTATGCCAGTGTCGGAACACAGCCAGTATTTTGTTAGTTACAAAAACTCAAGAAATTTTGATACTCGTTTTTTTTTAAATTGATAAAAAAAACTAAGAATTTGTGGATATTTCTCATAGAAAAATACTGCGAATATGCGAGTTTTACGCGAATAATGCGGGGAAACGTTCTTGAGAAATCAGCGAATGTGAGAGTCCGCAAATCCGGAGAACGCGAATACGGGGTGGGGGGGGTCCGCTGTACTAAGATACAAGAATTCTGTTTTTAGGGCAAAACTAAACTGGTGGCTCACACTAAGCCTATAAACAACATTCATTAATTACTTTTAGTGTACTGTTCAACGACATCTAGTGAATTGCCTATTGTCTGTAAACATCATGTAAAAAAAAAATTATCATTTGGCCTATGTGAATGGCATAAGTTAATACCAGAATTACTTATTTCTAGGGCAAAAACAAGTAGGTGGCTCATCAGAAGCCTATGAATGACGAACATTCACAAATACTTACTCATCAGAAGCTATGAATGACGAACATTCACAAATTACTTACAAGGCAATTGTTTAACGACGTCTAGTAAATATATAAACAAAATTGTTTAAAGACGTATAGTGAACACACAAACAACATTGTTTAACACCGTTTAATGAATATAAACAACATTGATGTAAAATCTTGGCTAACATAAGATACAAGATTACCTCCAAGGCAAAAAAAACAAAATTGGCAACTCACAAAGAAGCCTACGCAAAAAAAAATGGACAAAAGTTGTCTAACTTTAGTCTAAAAGAATGACGAAACACTCAAATATTACTTTGAGGCAATAAACAGTTTTTCTCGAGTATTATACTCTGACAACAGGCTTCGAGAACTAAATAATACAGGAAACTATACAAGATAATGATGAATCAACTCAATAATAACAAAACAAGTAAAAAACTCGTCCTGTGATTCCACATAAGGTTACTAAATATGCATTCCAGTGGGAATGCACACCACTGAAATCCGTTTAAATAACCGGAAAATAATGAACAAGCTACCGCCATCATTGGTGTTTACCAGACGACGGCAGGAACAAAACAATTTGCTGTTCATAGTTGTTCCTATTGTTCCGCTAGTGGGAGGGACTGGTCACCTACAGTGTGAAAGTGTTATCCACGAAATTTTAAATTCAAATGGCCGTGTAAGTGGAACTTATAGCTGTGTAATTACTGGGTAAGTCACTTAATTAAAAGCAAATTTTAGGTAACATATAAATCATAGAGAGAGCACAGTTCTATTCATCTGATTATACGTATTGTAAATTTCAAGGCATATTTCTTATATGAAGAAATAATGTTAGCGCAAAGTCAGATTTCTAATTGTCCTAATTTCATAGTTATTACAAAATAAGTAATAGCTTTTTTCTTTTGCTGTGTTCTCAAAACTTACTTTTTTCATAAATAAATGCTTCAATCTCAAGATGGCAGAACCAAATTCAATGAAACTTTTTAAACTACAGCTTGTACACCAAACCATATATTTATAGTACTAATTACAACTGTGGAAAATTACTTTTGAGTACAATTTTTTTTTCTTTTGCCATATTTTAAAAACAAAATTCAAAATGTTTTTTTCAATTGCAAAATTTGTGGACTTAAGAGGTTGAATGTTTTTAGTATTCCCCCACCTATAATTTTTTGGTATTAGTTAGTTGCATAATAAGTGGTAAAAATTTTAAGTGAATCCATTTCAATCAAAGTAGAATGAAGCATTTACTTTGTGGGACCTTATGGGATTGGTGTGCCGCTAAACCTCAGTCTGCGATCAATTCCCATTTTTCTATCTTACATTAATGTTTACTATATCCACAATACATAGTTGTGGCAGAAATCTAAATCAACATGAAAACAAACCAGTCAATTCATCTAGCTGTTTCTGCAATTCTGCCACCATCAACTTCAGATAGTCGTGGGATGCACGAGAGAGCGCCTTCATCCACAACTCTAAGGACTCTTGCGAGTCAGCCGCTAGAACATAAGTTCGCCCACCTCCACCGTAAAACAGCAATTTGAAAGTGAACTGATCCTCACATTCAGCCAATTCTACAAAGGTAAACAAAGGTAAAATAAAATACATCATATAACAGCAATACAATACTAAGGAAACTTTTAAAATAAATAAAAAAAAATGATGTTCCTTCAACCTACATAAGGGCATTTTATGATGTACTATTTCATATTTCAAAGGTAAAAGTACAATATTCAGTTTTGTTTATTTATATATATGCTATACAGTACACTGTTACCATGGGTAATGCTGGAAAATGAAGATGATCGGTCTTACAGTACGTATTTTAAACTTAACCTATTGATTGAACCATTGAGCTAATTCATAGGGCTAATAATAATGTTTTGTTGTCCATGAACTACACCCAGAAGAATTGAAAAAATATGGAAATCGAACAAAGATATAACTAAAAGGCAGCAAGGCATGTGTTTGTTTGTATGGTGTTTTTACATCGCATGGAACCGGTGGTTATTCAGCAACAGGCGGACTAATGGCTTTACATGACTCCCGAACCACATCGAGAGTGAACTTTCTTCTATCACCAGAAATACAATCTCTAACACCTCAGTGGAATCCCCGAGAATTGAACTCGCGGCCACCGAGGCGGCAGGCCAAGACCTTACCAATCACGTCACTGAGGCAATAGCTTGACATGTGAGAATGAATAATGGTTATAGAAACCTTAGTATCTCAAACAGAAAATGAAATATTACATATTAATTACTCTGTTGAAAATGCCAACCAAACTTTAGCATTAGGAAGGAAGCATGAGATAAGAGACTTCTGCTACATTTCAAAAAAGGGATTTTGACGAAGGAAAAATCTATTTCTGGGTGATTGGCTCGTGTCGCCCTATGAAAGTATCCTTAATATCATTCTTTCTAGGTAAAATTAGCCTAAAATTACCAGAGGAAAAACAAATTAAGAAAATGTCAGTAAAACTGACTCGCTCACTCTTAAAAAGAAGTGTCGGTATGATATAGGGGAGGGGGCATGTGGAAACACTACCACGAGGGACAAATACCAATTAGAACTTCCTATCAGAATCCCCCCAAGAGAGAGCTGATACCAACGGGCGATGCAGCCTCTAAAACTTTTACTTTTTTTTAACTTACTAGAGGGGAGGAAACGGGCCCCCACGAGGGGGGGGACAAGGCAAAGAGGCCCCTTAAGCGGGTTCATCCTTAATTAAAACAGCTAAATACATCTTGTCCTGCCATGGGGGGGAAAACAAACCATCAAGTCGGGGGGTTTCATAGGGCGACACGAGCCAATCAACCCAGAAATATATTTTTCCTTCGTCAAAACCCTTTTCTGGGGCTCAGCTCGTGTCGGCCGATGAAAGAGTACCAGAGAAACAGACAAGATGGGGAAAAAACAAAAAAAAAAGGAACAATGAAAAAAAAAACAGTGTAAAATGATGGATATAATATAAGTAAATCAATTACAGCATACAGATTAAGCACTTTAAAACTAACTTATACTAAACAGTAAAATAATAGAACGTTAGTAATCTTAAGTACTTAATGGTAATTACAGTAAATTACAGAGCTGCATGTAATATAAAGAAAAAAGGGGATTTACTTAACAAAATTATAAAATATACACATTCGTGTGCCCTACCCTAGCATAAAAAATAAGGAAGGGTAGGTACACTGAAATCCATCATAATACAAATAGTGCAAAAATATATACAAACACATTGTGACTGAAGTTCATCATAAATACAAAAATGGTGAATATATACAAACATATTGTGTCCTACCCTAGCATAAAAATAAAGGTAGGTACACTGAAGTACATATCAGTATAAATGTGGATGTCCCTAGCAAAAAAATAAAGGGACAATCCACTATATGATTCAAACGCTAAGGCTATGATGTTTGAGTAGCCTGGCGATTAGGGTGAGGCAATGTTGGCTGATGTAGGTAGAAAGGAGACCTGGATTATACTACAACTACTATACAGTATCAGGGGAAAACTATGTTTCCCGCTGCTACTGCTGAAAACTTTAAAGATTCCAAGGACTTTAAATAATGCCGTTTAAAGACTGTCGGGGATTTCCATCCAGTATACTTCTAAGATCCTCAAAGTTCATATGTTGAAAATAATTAATTGAGGTGGACTACTCCCCTGATATCATGTGCTTTTGGGAACGATCTCAGGGGTTGGCTTGTTTAATGAAGTAAAGGATTTGCTTGCTCTAATGCCTTTTTAACTGATAAAGTGCCACCTTTTTCTCTCATGAAGAGAGCACCTGAGGATCTAGAAGAAGTACGAGATAGAAAGGCTCTAAGAGTTGATACTGGGCAGAGAGAAGGATCCTGTGGAAGTGGGATAACCTTCCAAGGGGCCCACCTTGCAAGAGGATCCTCATTTTTGGCTAAAAAAGCTACGATCCGGAGCAAGTAGAACTTCTCCTGATGGGAGGAATTCCACATGACCCGCATCCCTGGATAGAGCCGACAGTTCTGAAATTCTAGCTCCTGAGGCTAGGCTTAATAAGAATAAAATGTCTTCCTCAGGAGCATTATGAATGTACAAGATGAGTTGTCAGTATCTGAAGCTAGTTTGAGGACATCATTTAAGAACCATGAAACTGTAGTAGGACCTCTTGAGAAGGTCTAAGTCTAGCACAGGCTTTAGGGATAGATGTGAAATAAGATTCAGTCAGATTCTATCTGAAAACCTACTTGAAAGATTTTCTTCAAAGCCGATTTATGAGTGGTAATCGTGCAGCTGCTAAACTTTAAAACCTTTTTCAAATAAGGGATTCTGAAAAGGATATAGCCAAATTAACTGTCATGGTTGTAGTGTTCGATTCTCTCAAGAAAGATGCTAATTTTTTAACAGCTGAGTCATATTGTCTAATGGTTGACTCTCTTGTCTGATTCTAGGAAGAGAATATTATGTGGATCAATGTCAGCATCTTTATTAGCCGCAAACTTCATGAAGTCCATAAAGTTAGGGTCTGGAGAGTTCCTGAGGAAGCGAACACAGTCCTCATTTGTACTGATTGTGATAGCTTGGGATGGGATCCGTTGAGGTCGGAGACCCAATTCCAGAAGAAGAGGATACCAGTTGCTCTGGGCCAGTCCGGTGCAATCAGAGCTACTACCCCTATCCCTTTGAAAGGACCTTAGTTTGTTTAGGACTTTCAAGAGAAGATTCACTGGAGGAAAAACATAAATTCTCCTCCACTGATTCCAATCCAACGACAGCGGGCGTCCGTGGGCATAAGCCAGAGGGGTCCCAAGGCTTGGGGCGGGGCCACATAGCAAGGGAGCTTGTGGTTCGCTTGTGAGGCGAAGAGATCCACTTGGAGACCTGGGACTCTCCGGCTTACCCACTGGAATGACCCGACGTCCAGAGACCACTCTGATTCAGAGGAACTGACCGGGGACAGTGGCATCTGCTATCACATTCCTTATTCCTGCCAGGTGAGTGGCAGACAGATGCCATTTGTGTTTCGTTTGCTAATGCAAGATGGCTATCATGACATGATTTACATGCTTGGATTTGGACCCCTCCTCTGTTTATGCAATGAACTACCACTGCACTGTCCAAAACTAGCCTAGATGAGACTTCTTCGGGGGAAGCAGTCTCTTCAGAGTAAGAAATACTGCCATTGCTTCCAAACACATTTATGTGGAGGATGGCGGCGAAATTGAACTGACCAAGTCCCTATGAAACCACGTTTTGAACTGAGAGTATCCCCCCACCCGGACAAGGGATGCATCCGTGTGAATGGTTAACAGTGGGAGGGGATATTGAAGGGGTACTTTCTTGGCTAAGTTCTTTACTTTTGACCAAGGCCGTAGTTGGTTGCGGAGGATCTGTGGAATTGCTGACAACTTGTCCCCTCGATATTTGGAGTTTGCTCTTGACCGCCAAATCCGATTTATTTAATCTTTCCATTCTTGCTTTCAGAAGGATATCTGTTACCCGAAAAGCGAAGCAAACTGAAGAGATCCTAGGATTCCTCTCCTGGTTTCTTCTTTGACGTTTTGTTTGCATTTGAGAAATTGCCTGACAGATTTTGCTATTTTTTCCTTCCGTTTGACCACTGGAATTGACAGATTGTGGGAAAGACAAATCCCATTGGATTCCTAGCCACTGAAAACGAGATTCCGGAGTAAGTCTGGATTTCGTTTTGTTTATCTGGAACCCCAGATGTTCCAGAAAGTGAACTACCTTTTTGGTGGCTTTGAGACATTCCTCGACTGTTGGTGCCCAGATCAACCAATCGTCGAGGGTTATGCTGCCTACCATGATTCCCTGAGCTCTCAATTGTTGTACAACCACTTCTGCTATCTTTGTGAATACCCCCCCTGGGGGGCTACATTCAGACCGAAGGGCATCACTTTGAATGAGAATGTTGATTTCCTAGCCTGAATCCTAGGAATGGGCGGTAAAGTGCCTGGCTATAGGGATATGATAGTATGCGTCTGTAAGATCGATGGAGCATTGTGACGGCTCCACGCGGAAGTAAGGTCCTTACTTGCGAGGAGGGTAAGCATCTTGAACTTGTCGCAGCGAATGAAGAGTTTAGCTTTGACAAGTCTAAGATTACCCTTCTTTTTGTTGAGCCTTTCTTGGCACGCTGAATAAGCGACCTTGAAATTTTAGATGTTTGACTCTCGCAATAGCTCCTTTCTGAAGGAGTTCTTCCGCGTAATCTGTCAATTCCTTTGACGGCAACTGATGAAATGATTTGATTGGAGGAGGATCTTTGATCCAACTCCAGCCTAATCCTTTGGACACTATGCTCTGTGCCCAATTGCTGAACCCCCAACTGTGGCGGAAGAGGAACAGCCTCCCTCCTACCTGGGGAGCCTCATTGTTGATGGGCGGGTTGGCCACCCACCCCCTCTTTCTTGAACTGTCTGCTCCTCGTAACCCCTTCCTGCGCCACGCTGACGAAAGTAAAAAACCTCTGCCCCCTACCTCTCGGCTGGGAGTGTAGCCTTGAGTCTCATATGCGGGTTGAAGCCGGCGAGATAGAACGTAGGAAGTGGATGGCTGGGAAAAATATTGGGTGGGGGCAACAGGAGGATAGGCCCTTTGGTGGGGTTCTGCCCCTTTTTTTTTTGAGCTGGCAGGTTTGTCCCTGTTGGGTAAACGGGACACGCCTGCACAAATTGCTGCTGTTGCTGGAGTTTTTTTGTATGGCTGGAAACCCTACTTACAGCATTCTTCGGTTTCTTGCCAGCAGTGGGAACGGATTCATGTTTCCTCTTGAGGAAATACCCCACCTAGCTCTAAAGGCTCTGGTTTGGAGGTCTAGCAGCTTCGTGGTGGGTACCTCGTTCACCGCGGACTCCTGGGAAGAGAATCCGATCCCCACATGCTAGCGGCCAATGAGGTCTATTAGGCTCATGCCTGATGGTGCATTCTTGTAAGACATGCTTCCGGCAGTTCCTCCTAGCCTGGAAGAAGTCAAAAGCGTCCGTTAGAACCGTCTGAAACTGAGACTTCGCCAGAATCTTGAACAGCGGTTCCGTAGCGTAGGAAAGGGCAGCCATTTCCGTGATTATGAGGGAATTGAGGGACCTGCCAAACCTAGTTCGCGCATCAAACTCTGCCTGGATTAGGGAATCCGGCAGCCTAGGTAATTTCTCGCCGAACTGGTCCATGGCGCAGTACCGGTTTGAGCTTACCAAGCGTGAACGTAGCTGGCAAGTTCTCCCACAATTCTCCGAAGGCCGGGAAGAGCGGAGAAGTAGACTCCGCCTCCCTCAACTGTGGGATGGGCTCATCCTTGAGGACTGCCTGAAGGACCTTCTCCACTAATTTCGTGGCGAACGGAAGAGAAACCTCCTCTTCCGTCGCGAAAATAGTGAAGGGACTCTTGTAGGCCTGGAGTTTCGTGTTCGTACACTCCCAGTCCTCAAGGCAGTGAACCCATTCCCGCTGAGCGTGATCTCTACTGGTCATAAGGGGAACCGAAACTCCGTTAGAGATATTCGTTTATTTCCCTGTCAGAGCCGTTGGCGTCAGCCCTAGCATATCCGATGAAAGGCTGCGTCAGACCCGGAGGGTAAAACTCGAAGTCCATTCAATCCTTTTCGGTTTACCCAAACCACCCACTCCGGAGGATAAGAAAAAGATTTCCATTTTCCCATCTTTTTGAAAAAACGGGGAGGGCGGTAGGCAGCTACTCTCCATGGGTTCTCCATAGAGAAAAGCTGGCAAGGAGTCATATGGCGGGAGTTGAAGAATCCCCGTGCTAGATGCTGGGGAGACGACTGGGGGAGGAACCATGAGCTAGCCCAGCTACTCGGTCCTCATTTTCTCTCATTCTGTTAGAGAGATCCTGGTTGGATTGATTGTCCCGATTGGGAGACAGGGGGGGGGGGGACTGTTTTTTTGATAAAAAAAAAACGCGCAAAAACATCTGCGAAAAAACTGTGTCCCCAGTGCGGAGATTTGCGAGCCTACCAGCACGCCCACCTGTTCCATCACCCCTGCTGAGAAAGTAGAGGGATCGAAGGTGCTAGTGCCTGCCACCGCTACCGGCGTAGCCGGAGTGGAAGCGGTGGAGGCGGGGAGAAGGCAGTGACTCGGCGGGAGCGCGAGCCTTCTCCTTCGAAGCCTTGCTTCTGGAGCTCTTTGATTGAGAAAGAGCTCGGCTTTGCCTTCACCGCATCGGCATAGGAAGTCGACGACTTCTTAGCCGAAGAAGACGAAGACGACTTCCTAGAAGTCGTCTTGGCTAGAGTCTTCGGTTCTCTCTTTCCCTTCTCCTTAGGAGGTACAGAGAGAGCGGGAGAGCGAATAGGGGATATCAGATCCCGTTAAAGCCTTGGAAAGAAGCGGAAGAAGATGGGGACTGGAGAAAGATCCAGGAGCACCCAAAGACCCCCAAAGAGCTTGGGTCTTGGGCGCTCGACATACCTACCTCAACCAACAAATCCTCCACCCCCCTACCGCATAGGTTCAAGGTTAAGGTCCAGGGCAGCGACGTCCGGGACGACTCCTGGGAGGCTACGACCCCAAATGATTGCTGGAGGTCTTGCTGGATGGAGGCTATCAGCGGGGCAGCGGACAAGGGGTCAACGTAACCCGTCGACTTGCCGCGGGGAAGATCTGGACGGCCAGCTTCCTGTCCAAAATGTAGGGCTGGCCCTTGGCGGCGTTCTTCCCGAAGCGCCCACCCACGCTTTTCAGGGTGGCGAGGGCGACTTCCCTCACACCGGTAGCCTGAAAGAAAGGTGAGATTAGCTGCCAATGGTGGAACGGGGTTAACAAACTTACGACTAGAAGTTGTTTAGTAAAATGATAAGTAAGCCTATAGTAGACTTACCCCATCTCCCAGCTGACCGACCAGGTCGTAGCAGATGGCGCAGGCTTCATGGTGCCAGACGATCGTCTCGTTGAACGATGTGGCACAGGGGGCGTGAGACCCTACACCTCATCATGTCCACAGGGGTCGAACAGCGTCGCGTTACACCCTAGGACCTGGCAGTTGGTAGCTGTAAGTGGAAAAGTACATGAGTACCAAGTAAACACTTACAGTCTAACATATGCTCCGCTGGTGCCGGAGCGATAAAGTTAGATTAAACCAGAGCCCCGCCAAAAATACGTGTGGTAACTAGGTTGGTATCTAGGCTATGGCTCCCGCTGATGGCGGAGGCCCAAAAGACAACCAACCAGGAGTGGTGGTAATGGAAACCACGACGGAAAATGACGGGGATGGTTGGTAAAATAATAATAATAATAATAATACACAATTCATTGTAAAATAACGTACAATTAGGGTAAATCCTTAAAATAAAAATAATAAAACACCTCTCTCCACCCAGTCTACTAGAAGAGTGCTTAGGTAAGGAGTAAGCTCCCTTCGGTAGTGGGGGAGAGATATAAGGATATAGTAGGCAAGCAACCGACCACTCGTAGTACCACCCCGCCCGCTAGCGGAGCCACTAGTAACCTTATAATTCAAAGGTGCCCCGGCTGCGACGGAAGGCTCCTTCCGTATAGCAAGGGAGGTGGCTCGACCTTCTCTTAATGAGCAAATGGGGAGGGGGGGAGGAAGGTCTCGGCGAAACACGGCGGGAGAGAGAAAAGGGGGGGGAGGGATGGCCTTACTCCTTCCCCGCATCACCAACTACCCGCATGAGGACCCGCCCCGGGGTACCTCAATGAGTGGTCGCCCTATACCCCACCCCCCCCCGCTGGGAGGAACCCTTGGTCACCTCGAGAGGATGAGAGAAGGCGACTGAGGTTGTCATAACAACCAAGGGGTCCCCCAGCTCCTCCCTATACCAGAAAGGGAGGGTAGGGGCAGGGTAAGGTGCTAAGGAACACGTGACCGCAAGTGGGCCCTAAGCCGCGAGCAACACAACCGTGAGAGGGCCACGTGAACCAAGCTGTACCAATACAAGGAACAAGCACCTAGGCTAGCCTAACACCCTAAATAAATAAATATATACATCGAAAAAGGTGGAAGAGACACTTTTAGTAAAAGAGAAAGAAACCCAGGAGGAGGCAGACTGTTCCAAGAAACAGAAGCCTACTCGGAGCCAGCGATAGCCGATGTAGAGCAAGAGCCGGGATGCTGGGTCAGAATAAAATAATAGCCCTAAATACCAAGCTAAGAGAATGGTAGGAGGGACTAAACTAGCTAAAATTCGATGTAAAACAATGAACGTGATAAAGTAAGCCCATAAGTATAAGAAGTCCCAGTATGGAGGACCGGGAATTCTTACGAGGCAGCATGGCTGCCACGAGACAACCGGGGAACCGTATATGACCTATTAAGAAGGAAAAGGAAAATATGGTACCCGGAAGATAAAACTGTGGTAAAATATTACTTATGAGTTACTTAACTTAGCCGTGGCAATTGCAGAGCGTTCCATCGTAGATTACAATGATAAATCCCAAAAAAAACACCGCACAAGAAAATGGCGACTTGTCGCTAGTGCTAAAAATTAAGGATGACCGCTAGGGGCGCTGCTGTCCGTGGCGTCCTCTAGTAGTAGTAGTAGAGGCTGCATCGCCCGTTGGTATCAGCTCTCTCTTGGGGGGATTCTGATAGGAAGTTCTAATTGGTATTTGTCTCGTGGTAGTGTTCCACACTCGCCCCTATATCATACCGACACTTCTTTTTAAGAGTGAGCGAGGGGCAGTTTTACTGACATTTTTCTAATTTGTTTCTCTGGTAATTTAGGCTAAATTTTACTAGAAAGAATGATATTAAGGATACTTTCATAGGCCGACACGAGCTGAGCCCAGAAAGGCTCTCTCATCTCTTATGTAAAAGGATCTTATTTATTCTAACTATGTAGTTATTTGTACGTAACTCAAAATGATAAATAATTTTACTTAAGGTAGTGGTCTGTTCACTATGCAGGCAGTCCCCGGTTATTGGTGGACTTGGTTATCAGTGAACCCGTTTTAGGGGGCTTGTTAAGCACCGAAAAATGACAAATTTTTTAATCAATTTGTAATTTTCATAGCTAACAAACCTGAGTCTTAACAATAGAACATTTCCAAGTGCTAGCTGGTAACTGGTTAAAAACAATCAAAGATTGTAAGCAAGGAATCTGCGAGATCTTGAATCTGGTTATTGACGGTTTTCGCTTATCATCACGCTGCAGAATGGAATCCGCCCGCAATACCCAGGGGACTGCCTGTATACATGCATTAAAATTCTGAACCTTAAACGTTACAAGAAAAAAGAACTACAACATGACATGCACTATTAAAGCACTTCTCTGAATTAATATCAAGATCAAATTTGTTTGATTTAGTCTTTATTTTAGACACAGCTGAAGAATGTGTAAAATTACAGTTATTTTTCAATAGTTTAAATATTTGGTAATTTGAAGTCTTCTAAATGGTGAAAATGCATTTTTCAGTTTCATTTTACATCCATACATTTACCTGTACTTTGAGTATTTAAGATTCCATGAAAATATAATTTATAATAAATCAAGCTATGAGCATATATAGTAGACTGAACCTACATTCCACAACTAGGATTGTAATAACTCAAATATGAAAACAAGGAAAAAATACATCAGTCATATTATCATTTAAACATCCAAAAGCCGGAAATAAATTTTACTAACCTATGGTACAACCTTCCCAAAAACTTATCACTCCCGATTGGGGCCTCCCGGTCTCCTTTCTTTTCAAAATAGAAGAGTAGGTTTCCTTTCAAGACAAAAAACCAAAAAAAAACCCCGCCTTTGGAAGCTCTTGTTTACCTTGAAAATATCAAAAGGGACCTTAGTACTGTATGCCAATGATGTCCCCTTCATAACGCTTTCATGATTTAATTGCCTATTTTATGTTTTATAAATGCCTCCTTAGACCTATTGCTATCATTACATCAGATAAATCAGTAAGTTTTGCTCACTCTACAATGTAAGCAGTTTTGATTCAATGGAAAATTATTTTTATTTTGAATAAAGCCTCATATTTAAGGTGGGATATCATGACAAATGGAAAAATATAGTATACGTACAGCGATGCTACATACTCTGGCTCATTTATGTTTTATAATAATATAGTATAATATAGACAAATACAAACAGAAATTCATACACAACACCTATCAATAAAGATAAGTGCAAGAGGACAAGATGGGGGACAACCCTCGAGACAATGCATGGTGTGCCTCTAGGATTCAGGATTAATTAAGAAAGCCAAAGCATTTTAAAACCTAGAACCTAAGCATTCTTGATGGTGCAAAATAGGGTCCAACACTGCTTCTTTAACCCTTTTGCATTGCAGGACTGATCTCTTCAGTCACTGAAAGTTCTCGTTCATGACATGACTCATCTCAAGTCATCATTCTTTCAGTTTCTATTTGGGAAGCTCATAAGAGATAAACATGTTTCCCTCGTCATTTTTAAGAGCTTTTGTCTACGTATATTCTATCAATAAATGACAGCTTTTGATTTTTAACTTACAGGATAATCTCAAGACAAGGGCTACACCTTCAGTAACCATCAAAATGGCATGAAGGGAGAGGTTATTTTCTATGACATAGTACAATCACGCTATAATATATTGCATCACTTTATAAAGTACAGGTCGGATCATTTTTCTTTTTTTATTTTCCATACAGTGATTAGTTTGAGAAAATTCTTCTATAAAATGGAAATTGGAGTCTATTATCACAAGTAAATAATAAAACTGCAGGGAAAAAGCATGTTTTATGCAGGACTTTAAGTATTTTGACTGAATCATTATGAAATACGTATTTCATTATGTTTATAGAGGAACAGGCCTACCAACCATATCAACTTATCCTCTGTATAAAGATTGTTATTTGATGCGAATAATACTTGAGTGGAATTTGGTTTATCTAATGTTATCAGGTTTCCATTTGTTTAAAATTTATGTTAAAATAAAAAGAAACTTTATTGCAAGTTAGCATATCAAATATATAAAAAAAATATTACATAACTTAAACTTAAATTAAATTACTAATATAAATACATTTCGCTTGACCGAAGGGTGGTGAACTGCACTTGAAGTGTGCGGTAAGGTTGGCAAGCTTGGAATACCGAATTTTTGAGGAGATTGGTGGTTTTGATGCACAATAACTTAAAAATCTTATAGTATAATGTTTGACTGGGGCTCAGAGGATGCAACAACTTCACTATTAAAAACCTTTCTTCAGCGAGCCACTACCCGAAGGTGCTCCTTGATCTCGGGAATGATGGGGAAGACAAACCAGCCTGGAAGAATCTTCCTGTGCCAACTACCCTATAGGAAGAATTGCAATACTCATGTGTAGTCTCCCTAAAGGCACAAACTTCTCCATGGATGAGTGTGCCTAGAAGACTCATCCATTTGTTGGCCAAGCAAGAGAAGAGAGAGGAAGTTTCGTACTTTCCGGAGGCAGGACTGGATCCTTCTGTCGGACAGAAAAGCCCAAAAACTCAGAGAATTAATCTTCATCCTCAAATAAAGAGTCAATTCAGTCGAGACTAATTGTGACTTCTGAAGGTTAATGAAAGGGTCCAATTCTTGAGCAAAGCGGAGAGTCTTCTGAATTTCCTCTGTGCATCCTGTTCTTGATGGGGAGCATAGGAGCCAGTTGTTTAGATGAATGGCAGACTGATACCCAAGAGATGAAGCCACTTTGCCAGGAGGGGGGTGAGAACACAAGTAAATACTTGAGGAGCTGTAGATAGGCTGAAGCACAGAGCCCACAACTGGAAGACTTAGTCCTTATATACAAACCTTAGATACTTCCTGGAGTCTGGATGTACAGGGACATGGAAATATGCATCCTGCAAATTGATGGTCACCATCCAGCCTCCCTGATGAATGGCAGACAGGACTGACTGGTTCGTTTCCGTCCTGAACTTGGTTGTTTGCACAAAGAAATTCAGTGCGCTGATGTCCAGTACAGGTCTCCAACCTCCTGATGACTTGGGGACCATGAACAATGGCAGCCCCATCGAAACTTTGGGCTCCTTATTAGGACCCCCAAAAGATTCGAGACGAGAGGGGTAATCTCCAAAAGAAGAGGCTGTGGTTGCTTCCCGAGATCGTTGTGCTGACGGATCAGAGCTACGATCTCACCAAAGGTCCTCTGTATCTTGGGGATGTCTGTATCTCTAGGTAAGGGCCCTCAAGCCCTTCAAGAGAACGATCCTCCTGATCTATTCGCCCTGCAGGATGGAGAACCTCACCAGACCCCCTGGATCCATCCTGTTCAACACGAGCATACGTCTGGTAGGGCCCTACAACCCCTCCAGGAACATAGGATCCCGTTGCTGAATTCTACAGAGAAAACACTGCAGGATTCCTCCTGTTCACCTCGTCCCTCCCATTATATCCAATAGAAGTAGAGGGAATACAAGAGGAGGATCGGACGCTCCCACTCAACCTGTCAGTCTCACTGAGAGGAGGAACAAGTTGCGCGTGATCTTCCATCTGTGGTGACGAAGGCGATGCAAGTCTAGGAGAGCATTGTTGCCTCGCTGAAACGCTCTCCCGAGAAGAGTGTAGTGGTTCTTGTCTCCCTGTTCTACGCACTCGTCATCATCGTACACATCCGCTCATCCGAACGCGATCGAGGCTGCATGACCAACAGGTTGACGAGAACGTGCATTGTCCTTACCACGCAACCCAGTCCTCTGAGGCCAAACCTTATACACAGAGGACTGCACCAGATGCCTTGTCCCAAGATGCAGCAACGTCTTCCTGTACCTGTTGAAGAGCCAAGCTAGGCTTTCACAGGTAAGGGCAAGTCTCGACCCCCTCTCTCGTCCTGTGTCAATGCCAGGACAGTGAGTGATCTCTTCGGCACAGACTTTAGATGCACGTCCCCCCTTAAAGGATCACGCATTTAGGGAAATTAGCGAATGAGTACCCGACACAACTCCAGTTCCAAGGGCAGGGCCCTCAGAACTAGAAAGGAGAGTGAACCGGAGTCCAAACTCCTGAGGCTCCCATGACACTAGACCCGGGGTCGGTGTCATAGTTTTCACTCCTGAGGGAGCAGGTGAGCCAATGAGAGAACGAACTGCTTCCTCAGTGAGAGGATACAGACCCTTAGAAGCCTCAAGGCGAGGCTTCTTAGGGAGTGGAGAAGCCTCAAGGCGAGGCTTCTTAGGGAGTGGAGAAGCTACCTTCCTCTTCTTAGACCATAAAGCCTTTGAAGAGGGAGGGGAGGAGGAGACAGACGTTGACAATGAAGACGAAAACGATGATGAAGACTACATACAACACCTTGCGAGACCTCTTCTTCAGCTTCTTCTTTGCCAACTTCCACAGGAAAGCTGTCAGGTCACCCCCAAGGGTCACCAGATAAAAACAACAGGCACAGGAGGCATATCATCAGACACCACCAGAGGTAAGAGGCACAACAGGAGCAGGCAGAGGTGCATCTCCGAATCACGGAGGGAGTGGCACTGACATCATAGGTGCTGGCAGATGGGGATGTGTCCATTACCACCGAAGGGGTCACATTGGTGGTGGGGTGATGGGCAAACCTATGCTGAGTTACTGAACAGGTAGTACGTAGTGATAACCATAGTGAATTACAGCAGAGCTGGCATTGTTCAGATGTGCTAGCAATGCACTTACAGATGGGGTTCCCAAGGACAAATGAAGACCACGCCTGATCCAAACCTGGCACCTCACCTGCTGAAGAAAAATGACAATTTGTCGAAAATTGCATTTTTCCTAACTATACAAACCTGAGGTCCTTTAACAATAGGAAGGTAACTAGCGGCAGCTGGGACGGTCGTAAGCTTCGAACAAGGGGAGAACGGTAGTTAACTGCTTGTCCGAGGCGGTGAAGAATCACTTTTGCTTTAGGCCCATGCAAAAAGTTGCAGAGTGAGGGGTGGTATGAGGTGGGACTATATGTAAAGGACCTCAGGTTTGTATAGTTAGGAAAAATGTTATTGTTATAATACAATTAAGTTTGTTCATACTTACCTGGCAGATATATATATAGCTGTATTCTCCGAAGTCCGACAGAATTTCAAAATTCGCGGCACACGCAGTGGGCGGCCAGGTGGTGGTACCCATTCCCGCCGCTGGGAGGCGGATATCAGGAACTATTCCCATTTTCTATTCATATTTTATCAGTGCCACTGTCTCCTGAGGGGAGGTGGGTGGGCACTTTAATTATATATATCTGCCAGGCAAGTATGAACAAACTTAATTGTATTAACAACAATAACATTTTGTTCATGAAACTTACCTGACAGATATATATATAGCTGAATCCCACCTTCGGATGGTGGGAAGAGACAGAATAGGATTTTTGGGAAACTAAATTAAGTTGATGATATACATCTTGGTTCCTCACCTGTTAGCATAGCCGACTTCGTGATTACTGTCACTAAAGTCTGCTTCTGCGTTACTAGAGGTTGCCAGCGAGGGTAGAGACCTGTAATCGCTGGTGCGCTCTAGATGATCTGTCAACAGGGGCGTGACCACAATGTGACTAGACCATATGACCATACTTCTGAGGGCAACGAAGCTAAAACCACCACCTGACCATATGACCATACTTCTGAGGGCAACGAAGCTAAAACCACCACCTGACCTAACCTATTAAAGTTAGTTCCATAACTTCTAGGCTAAAGAAAAGGAACGCGCCTCAAGCGACCAACCCTTCAAAGTTAAAAGCACACCTATCCCTTTTCTATAGGATAGGATTCGTGTTGCTTGCTGCCCCCAATAATATATCTACGGATATGTATGGGTCCTAGCGACTTACAGATCTCAAATGTCGTCTTCACATCCCGTCGGGAGTGTGAAGCGAAACACAGAGTTGCTTCGCTAAAGCGTGGCACTCAGGATGTTACTGAGTGTCATATTGTCCTCTGTTTGGGGGAAAATTGCTTCCGAGGCCGCGCCCTCACCTCTTGAGCATTCATATTAAGAAAAAATCTCAAATCTTTATGCAAACATAATGAATGGAGACTTCTTAAAAGAACTCCTTGACTATAATGCCAGGGTGTTCTTGGACATGAACCAGTCTGGTCTTTTACGGAACACCGCAGATTGTCCGTTGACCTCGACTTACTATAGTTTTATTAAGATAAAACTTGAGAGACCCGACAGGGCACAGGACTCTCTAATGCCTTTGCCCAATAATTTGTGCCATACCCTTGGTCTCCAAACCTTCGGGTCAAGGGTTTAGACAGGTTTTCGTTCTTATCAAGAACGGAAGGCTTAGAGGACAGACCGCATTATGTCCTTTAAAGCTAAAACCTCTGATGATAGCTAAAAGCTCACTAACCCTCTTTGCCGTGGCTAGAGCGGTTAGAATGTTAGCCTTTCTGGTCACGTGTATTAAGTTCGCAGACAAAGGATAGGTTCGAAATGCTTTTGGCATCAGAAACTCAGACTACGTCTAAGTTCCATGCCGGAACCTGCGATCCAGAGAATTTCAAGATCTCCCCAGACCTCAAAGATCGTGAAGCTTTGTTGTTTGACAGAACCGAATCTCTGAGCCTAGCGGAGGCCATCAACAACATATTTGCATATTCAACAATAGTTAGGACTTCTATCTTATCTCGTACTTCATACGGAAAGATAGAACCATAAGAAATTCACAGAGGTCGAGTTGGAGGAACAGGTCATTTCCCTTCACTATCCAGAAAACGGCCCGCTCCCGATTGAACACTGAAAATAGGCAGCACTGCTTTGCCTTGGCCAAGAGACTGCCATTAATCTAGAAGATCTTATCGCTTCTCGATAGTCTGAACGCCTTCAGACTCAGAGAGGAGAGATATTAGATACTTCACTAAGTGACGAAGTTAGATTACACCGATTCCTCTCGGGAAGGGTCTTTGGACAATTCTCTGAATTACCTGACCTCTGTGAATCCAACCTCTTAGAGGCCAACATGTGGCGACTAAAGCTAATCCTCTAGGATCATGAATAAGGGAACAACTAAAGAGGAAGCTCCTTCGTCTTCAAAATTACGAAAAACTTAACGAAAGGACGCCTCAGTCTCTCCTCACTTTCGAAATACTTCTAAGTGAGGATTACTCAGACGTCAGTAGTTGTTGCCTCGATCGAGAAGACCCGCACGGACTGCACTAGTTTAACGAACCTCTTGAGGACCGTTACGTTCCGTGCCCAAGCCCATAACCAATTCTCTGTTCTTGAGCTATGAAAGAGCTGAGAAATTATCCGAGATGATTTGGGCCACTCGATCCAAACTCACGCCCTTCGAGGAACTGGAGAGCCGACCAATTTGGCTTCCAATTCTTTCAGACAATGTGCCAGAACATCTGTTCCTCTGTTCGGATGTCTGGCACCCTCTCGCTATCACCCGAGGTGATCCTCAAGCCGTGAGAGAGAAAATTAGAATTATTACAAGATCTTTGATGTTATTCCAATTTCTTCGTGAGGAAAAATTGTAGAGGTCTGAATTGCTGTTTATTCAGGAAACAAGCTTCTCCAGCGAGGAAATGGTCCCCAGCAAACTCATCCATTCCTCACTCAGCCTGCTTCCTTCCCTAAATAAGGCTGCACTTTGCATAAGCAGGAGGAGCATTATTATAGTGCTATGCCGCGGTAGATTCGTACAGAGATCTGTTACCGTGCGGTAAACCCGACACCGAACAAGTATAAGAGATATCTTGTTGAAATTTCTAAGTAAACGGAAGGCATGTTCATTCATGATTACTAGAAATTTCCTCAACCCGAGGCTAAAATCCATGATTGTATTGCAGAGAGACGCAACCAAACGCGCATGACACCGAGCTAGCCGAAGGTTACTGCGTAGATCACATCACAGTAACAGCAGCCTTGTCATCGTCTCGCACTATCTGCCTGAGTTGCCAGCTACTCCTTTACGAAGGGATAGGTATGAAATTATCGAGCAAAAGGAAACTCTCAAGCAGGCATATTTAAACGAAACAAAATTCGTAAATACAGAATCTGAGTTGGTGTGTCGTAACAATACCTGAATAGTTATTCTTACTCCGAAAACTCTTGGAAGGTTGAAGGGAGTGTCAAATAAATACATTAGAACAACAGTTCTTTCGGCTTCTATCCGCAGAGGTAAATACTATATGCGTATATGACTTGACCCCATGCGTTAGCAAAATGACGCAAAGATAAACTACGTAAGTATTGTAGTAATTTGAACATCGAATTCTCTACTACATCTTTCCTCGACGAGGAAGAGAGAAAGAAAGGAAAACGACGGGTGTCCCCACGTTGCTAATGAATGAGACTTTTTAAAAGAACTCCTTGACTCTTTGCCAAGAAAAAGGGAGTAATATTCGAATAGAGATCATCAAGAGAGAACCGAGGATCGAAAAGGACGTTCAAAGTTCTTATGATATTGGACATAAGACTTCCTGGATCTAGTCTACAAGTCTTTTTCTTACTCCCCGGATGAGCCTCTGAAAATGAATGAGAGCTCTTCGAAATTTGTTAATGAGTTTATCCGCTTAAACGATAAAAACGTTAAAATCTATGTCAATGAGAACTACCCCATTTATGAGGGGTCCTGCTGAGCGTCCTCAAAAGCGTCCTGCCGAGCGTCCTCAAAAGCGTCCTGCCGAGCGTCCTCAAAAGCGTCCTGCTTAGCGTCCTGCTGAGCGTCCTCAAAAAACGTCCTGCTTAGCTACGAGCGTGTCTGAGCAGAGAACACCAAGTCTTCTGAACGACGTTTCAGAGAGGAACTCGTTAGCGCCTTGATGCATGCAAGGCCCGCCAAGAGGCGTCCTGGCGAGCGACCTTGCCAACATCTCAATGTTTTACGACAAACCGCGTTTTGCGTATGACGTTGAATATTTTTAAGGGACGTCCTCATCGTAGTCTCCATGGAGAGCCGCACGCTGCTCCTGAAGAGTGTGAACACTAAAGGAAGACGTATGGCTTTCGTCTTCCGCAAGGTGCTTGCCGAAGCGTCCTGGAGAATGTCTCTACTTATAGGACGTCGAGCACCTCCAAAAGCTTCCTCACGTCTAAATTGCCCTCTTATGCCGACCAGAGACATAAGTTGTTTGACGTGCAAAGCAGCTTGCCGGCCGTCAAAACTTATCAGCTTGCTTTTCGAAGTAAAGCGAAACGTTACATAACGTATACGGAGCGCCATGAGGAGAGGAGACGAATACTGAGTTGCTCCTCCAAAAGGTGGAATCAAGAATGTCCTTGATTTACCAAATTCTTTTGGAATGCTAGCGAGGTTGAAACAGCTCTAACTTCATGAGCGTTCACTCGCAGGAGGCTCAAATCACTCTTCTGGCAAGATGAATGAACCTCCCTTAATATGTACAAGTGATATATACATGAGCGTTCATATACATGAGCGGTTCACTCGCAGGAGGCTCAAATCACTCTTCTGGCAAGATGAAGAGCCCTCTTTAATAATGTATAAATGATGTATACATGAGCGTTTCACCTGGAGCGTCACTCTCAGCGGCTCAAATCACTCTTCTGGCAAGATGACAATGAGCCTCCATTAATAAATGTATAAATGATGTAGACATGATGCGGTCACCTCGCAGGAGGCTCAAAATCACTCTTCTGGAAAGATGAAGAGAGGCCTCCTTAATAATGTATAAATGATATATACATGAGCGTTCACTCGCAGGAGGCTCAAATCCACTCTTTCTGGCAAGATGAATGAGCCTCCTTAAATGTCCCTTAGAAAAAGAGCCAGTGCATTCTTCTAAAAGGGGTAAATGTGGTATCTCTTTACTCCATCATCCTCTCGTGACGAGAGCGAGAGGGACGTGAAGCGTCCTTATTCTCTAAAGCGTTCTTTAGGGGGGCAGGGGGTGCGAGTCCTTCCGAGAGCCCCAACCAACCCCCTGTGTGGGGAGGATGCCTCGGAGGACCGAGAAGAAACAACCCTTGAAGCTTCGTGCACGTGCTCGATCTTCGGCAGCCTGGGAAGCGACAACAGGAACCTGCCGAAAGGAAGCCAGATCAGCATGAAAAACCAAAAAAAACCCGTAACCCTCCTTCGGCTTTTGACATGCCCTCTCCCTGGTTTCTGGGAGTCCGACAGAGGTCTAGGCTAGAGGCGTTATGGGGCCCGATCTGACGTTCCCTCCTAACGAGAGAGAGGACTGAAGAAGTTACTCTTCTCTAAAGCTTCTTAGAGGGCGCGAGTCCTTCCGAGAGCTCCAAACCCTTGCGCGGCGGGGAGGACGCCTCGGAGGACGAGAAGCAATCCTTCAAGATTCGTGCGCGTGCACGATCTTTAGCAGCCTGGGAAGCGTCAACAGGTTCTGCGAAGGGACGCCCCAAGATCGGTGGGGAGCCCCCGTAACCCTCTTTGCGGCTTTCGACAATGCCCTCTCCTGAGTCCTGGGAGTCCGACAGAGGTCCAGGCCTAGAGGCATTATGGGGCCGATCTGACGCCCCCTCCCCCTCCATAACACAAGGGGCACTACACTTCACAACACTGATTGGAGAGCGAGCACTTTAGTCTAAGATTACTTGATGTAATCCTCTAGCAGACACTTCTTCTAGGCCCGTAAGCCATACCACAGGGTTAGGCAAAATAAAATCTACAGGAGGTTAGAAGGTTCATTATTTCTAACTTCTGTTTACTGTGGAGGAAAACTCCTGATTCTAACACGCTCTAAAATGCGTACATGAATCCTACTTCTTCCGTAATCAGTCACACATTACACTAATTACATTGAACTTATGCAAGAAAACAAGTAAACGCCATATACACTAAAGCGAGGTGTCTACCGAAAGTTCCGGTAGCTTCACCATCCCCATGCAGACAACAAATCTGAAATCTAGGCTAACTAGCCTCAGACATCAAATGCAATGAAAAAATTTACGATAGCGTATGCCTAGCCACAAATCCAAGTCAATAATCGTAAGAATAATTAGGATACTTAAGCGGCTAATGAAGTTTCAAAATCCTAGGCGGAGGTCTGTAAACAGTTGTTTACCGACCGGCGACAGAAAAAATATGAATAGAAAATGGGAATAGTTCCTGATATCCGCCTCCCAGCGGCGGGAATGGGTACCACCACCTGGCCGCCCACTGCGTGTGCCGCGAATTTTGAAATTCTGTCGGACTTCGGAGAATACAGCTATATATATATCTGTCAGGTAAGTTTCATGAACAAAATGCAATTTTCGACAAATTGTCATTTGTTCCGATACGTAATACAAACCCTCGGTCCTTTAACAATAGGAAGACTCACTTCTTGGTGGGTGGAATCTGAGTCCTTTTTGGTGAACAGACTGGTCGTTCGCCAACCTTGGAATGCCTCCCTGGTCGTAAGAGCAAGGGAGGGATCCAAACCTCTGTCCGATTGATGGGTGTGTGCCACCGCAGGATCAATGGTCAGACCTCTGAGCCAAGTACTAAGAGAGAGGCAAGCGTATCTCTTCGTACCAGCATCGCAAGAACTTGTTCCTGTACAGGAGCCAACATAAAGTTATGGGTTTGTCTCAAGTAGGCATCCACTCCTTCCCCCTTGTTGGAGGGAGTGGAGGATATTTGCTTCTATCCCTAACTAAAGGGATAGATTGGGGCTCGGTTGAGTAGCTTACCTGCATCGGATTCCTTTCCAGCATGGTGACGACCGTGACCCTCTGCCACAGGTAGAGAGAGAGAAAGATGGAGAAGAGAAGCCAGTCGCACTCTCATTCAACCATTCATTCCTACAGTCACACCAGGAATCGATGCTGTTCTGCCTGCTCGGGTGCTGGGTAAGCTTACACAACGTGTTGAGCAGCCACCACAGGTCCAAGGAAAAAGTATCCAAGGACTGTGGGCATATCCCGAAGGTAGAAGGACGTGAAGGTAGTCTGGTGGCCCAGACACCTGCCTTCAGGGACCTGCGCCACGGAGAAAGTTCTTACGGAACGCCAAAGAGGGTCCAATACCTCTGACTTCGTGGGCTCTCGGTCGGAGCGTACGGATGTCGTCACTAACCCCCACCATTTTTTTTCCCAAAGCCTGTACGCTCTCCTGATCACCTCACGCAGCAGAAAGAAAGCGTGTTCTTGGATACTTCTTTCTTTGGTCACCCCAGTGCTAACGAAGAGGCGTCGGACACTCAGGCTGAGGTATCGAGTTTCTTCTGATAGCGCCGTAGCACCCTCACAGGGACAAAGCAGCATCTCATCCGTATCGTTGTCGGTGAAATCCATTAGGGAGGGGATCGTGAAAGACTCGAACCTGTCGTCAGGGATCGACGGATTCTCAGTCTTAGCTACGAAATTCGGGACGAAATCGAGCGTCACAGATCCCCAGCCCCTGGAATGTTTAACATTGAAGGACAGACCATGAAGTTCCCCTACTCTCTTCGCCGATGCCAGGGCCAGCAAGAAGAGGGTCTTGAGGGTCAGATCCCTGTCTGACGACTCTCGGAGTGGCTCGAATGGTCTTCGAGTCAAACTCCTAAGGACGAGAGTCACATCCCACTCAGGGCGGGCCTGAGTTCCCTGGGTGGGCAAGACCTTTCCAAGCTCCTCATTAGCAAGGAAAATCTCGAACGAGTTAGAGATGTCCCAGTCCCCTCAGTTTTTAGGACGAGCGCCAGGGCGGCTCTATATCCTTTAACTGTGGGTACTGAGAGGAGCTTCTCTCGGCGAAGAAACACGAGGAAATCCGCTACCTGCTGAAGAGTGGCTCTGAGAGGAGATAGACCCCGTCTATGACACCAACCACAGAAGACGGCCCACGTTCCCCTGGTACACAGCTGCAGAGGACTGTCTGACGTGTCCAGCCATCTCTGTTGCTGCGCTGCGAGAAAAGCCTCTCGTTCGCAAGAGATGGTGGATAACAGCCAGCCGTGAAGTTGTAGGGACTGGACTGCTCGGTGGTACCGCTCTACGTGTGGCTGGGCTAGAAGGTTGTGCCAGTGGGGCATCTCTCTCGGTTCTTCCGCAAGAAGAGCCAGCAGGTCCGGATACCAAAACGGCTTGAGGTCGTTTGGGAGCCACCAGGATCATCCTGAGATTGGGAGTGACCAGCGCTCGGCTGATCACTTTCCGAATCAGACAAAAGGGAGGAAAGGCGTAGACGAAGAGGTTGTTCCAGGGGTGTTGAAGAGCGTCCTCTGCAGCTGCCCATGGGTCCGGCACGGCTGAGCAAAAAAACTTGAAGTTTTTTTGTTTTTTTGTTGTGCCGGGTGGCGAACAGGTCTATGACCGGACGCCCCCACAGGTTGAAGAGCCTCCGCCACTTCTGGGTGTAAGGGACCACTCGGTCCCTATTACCTGATCCGACGGACTTGAGCTTGTCTGCTACTACTACATTCCTCTTGCCTGGAAAATGTTAGAAGTCGGGCATGACAGCTCTATCGAGTGAGCCGTGGCCCACTCGTGCACCTGCACAGTCAACTGGTGTTCCAGCGGGAGAGACACTAGGCCCCCCTGCTTGTTTTGACGTATTGCCACTACTGTGGTGTTGTCGCACATCAACACCACCGAGTGTCCCATCAAGCGGTCTTGGAACTCTTGGAGAGCGAAAATAAAACGCCGCCTTGAGTTCTAGGACATTGAGTGAAGGTGCTTGTCGTGATGGTCCCACACACCTGCAGCCAGCAAACTCCTCCAGGTGTGCGCCCCATCCCTCGGTCGATGCGTCTGAGAACAGCAGCATCTCCGGGGGGGGGAGTGCGTAGAGGCACCCCTCTTAAGAGGTTCCTGTCGTCGAGCCACCAGGCTAGGTCCTGCCTCACCTTCTCCGTGATGGGGGGGTGGACACGGGGAAGTAAGGTGGATCCTTTCCCACCTGTGACCAAACTCTCCCTTAGTCTCCCACTGGAGAGACCGCTGGTGAAGACGTCCGTGAAGGAACTAAACTTCTCGAGTGACGACAGGTGGGGCCGATCACGACTTGCCATGCTGAGTCCTGTTCCTGTTCCTGCCGAGACAGGAACCGGCCGGGCTGCCTCCCTGAATTGCTGATCCTCAAGTCTGCGGGGCGGACTTGAGCTGCTACCGTATCGATCAGCATACCCAGGTACTTGTCATCTTCTGCGTGGGTTTCGAGACTCCGTACTTCTCGTAGTTTATCACGATCCCCCAGATCGCGACAAAACTTTAGAAGTCGATCCCTGTCCTGCAGCAACTGCGAGCGGAGCTCGCCAGGACCAGCCAATCGTCGAGATACCTCAGAAGACGTGTCCCGTGCGAATGGGCCCAAGCAGACCACACCAGCGTGAACACTCTCGTGAACACCTGTGGGGCGGTTGAGAGACCGAAGCAAAGTGCCCTGAATTGGTACACCGTCCGTCGAAGATGAAGCGGAGGTACTTTCTGGAGGACTGATGGATGGGTATTTGAAAATACGCATCCTTCAGGTCCACTGAAAGCATGAAGTCGTTCTCCCTGATGGAGTCCAGCACGGAACGTGCTGTCTCCATCTTGCCAACCGAGTCTGGCGAACAAATCGGTTCAGGGGAGAGAGATCTATCACCGGGCGCCAGCACCACCGATGCCTTTTCCACTAAGAAAAGCGGCTGTAAAAGCCCGGTGACCGATCCACTACGACTTCTACAGCTCGTTTGGTCCAGGCATGGGGTCTTGAATCTCCTGCCGAAGAGCGTCGTCCTTTGAGGATCCCAGAACATATGTCTGCAGATGGACCGGGTTGGAGGTGAGGGGTGGCCGAGATTCGAAGGGTAGTAGATATCCCTCCCGAAGGACGTCACTATCCAGGTCTCGGCACCGTAGCGCTGCCAAGTTGCCAATGGCTCGCCAGGCACCCCCCCACTTCCGGCAGCTGGTGAGGCGAACGCCGTCCCCTAGCGTTTCCCACCTCGCTTCGACTTCTTCCCAGCACCTCCTCGGGGAAAGGAGGGCTGGGAGGAGGGCTGGTTACGGCCTCCTCTTACTAGAAGTTGAAGCAGGAAGAGTCTTTCTCGGGGCTTCGATGGAGCAGCCGTCTTAGCAGCCGAGGAAGCGCTAGCTAAACTCTTAGGCTTAGCCGCAGTTGTACGAGGTTGCCCAGAAACCTTCGTAACTGCCTGGTGAACCAGACGGTCACTGTCATCAGTGCGCCGTCTTTCCACCGCAGCGTCCACCATCTCTCCGGGAAAGAGAGCGGAGGAACTCTTCATTGGTCCGTTACGGAGTCCATTTACCGCCTCACGCCCGGCCCCCTTGGTTACTCGTGTAAGGACAGCGTCCCTACGACGGAGAACCAAGTTGGCCCACAGGTTTGCCGTCTGATGGGCGAGGTAGGAGATGGCCCTACCTCCAGACTGGCACAGTCTCCTGAAGTCGGGGTCGTGGTACTTCGAGGGCAGCACCCCCCGGAGTCGGCCGCATTTGACCTGGATACTGTGAGGGGACCACAGATCCAACCAAGAGACTGCCTGGAAAGCCGCCATAGCGGTAGCTTCCAGGCCCAGTGCCTCCTGCTGCGAGAACCACAAGTTCTCCGACAGGAGCTGCTGAAGGGACACGCCTGGAGTTAGCCTAGCTAGCTCCGGGGAAAAGGGTTAAACTGTTTGGGCGGTATTGGATCCACTGATGGCACGTAGAACTTCCGCTGTCGCTGCAGAGGAGGAGGAAGTAGCTTAGAAGACCGTCCTGACTTAAGTGAGTCCTCTCGTCCTGAGACGAAATCTCACCTGGTCAAGGACTGAGTCTGCAAGCTAAGATCGCGGCAGTCCCCACCGTCAATTTGGGTCCCTCTTGGGACCCCAAAATGACTCGAGACCGGGACGTGGGGCTCAGATGGTGGTAGCGGCGATCCTTCCCCCTCCCCCAGGTCGTTTGTGCTGACGAATCAGCGCAATAACCTGGGGCAAAGTTCCTCTGGATCTCAGGAGTCACAGCGTCCTGAGGAGTAAGGACCGTCCAGTCCTCCAACAGGAGAGCCCTCGATACCCCTCCTCCTTAGAAGGAGGACAGCAACAGACCCCCTGACGGTCGCCTACCAAACCACTTGCGCGTACGACCTGGCTGGTCCTAAGACCATGCCTGGTGCGTGCGGCATCGTGACGGGATCGTGAGCGGCGCACCTCTCACGATCATCCCTAGGTTACCCCTCGCTCTTCCGGTGTAGCCCGAGGAAGTTGAAGGTTTGGAAACTATAGGGAGAGACAGACCTGACGCTCCCCCCCCCAATCTCGCTGGCAGGACCAGCGTTACGTGGGGGAGGGGGGGGCTGCAGCCGATCACCAACCCGCGGTGGGGATCGATCTGCAGGCCTGGCCGTGCCGCTCACCTGTGGCGAGCGGTCGACTGAGCACGTCGACCCCGGGTCCCGTGCGTCAGACGAGCTGCTGCTGGCCACCGTCTCCGTCCGGTCCCTGTGGGAGCGGCGGTCAGGTGATTTACAGAGCTCGCTTTCGCGGTGAGGTGAGACCGGTCGTGTGAGCGTCCTCACAGGCACCGTTCAAACCGCTGGTACCAGACCGAAGCTGGTGCCGTTGGGTCGAGGGGGGGACCTCTTCCCCAGCCTCAAACCCGTGGCCGGTCAGAGACCGTCACGTCAACCCGAGGTACCGGCTGGTCGCTACGGAGAGCGGCCGCTGGCCTGGCGAGAGTTCACTTGCGCGACTCTCGACAGTCTTCTGCTCCGTGCCTCTGTCATGACGGTGAGCAAGCTCAGGCGTCTTGACTTTAGCTGCACGGTCGCCCGAGGAGACCGTACACTCAGACCTTCTCGCGAACGAGAAGTCGAGCCGGTACCTGGCTTAGCAGCAGTGCTACCAAGACCAGGCGCGGATTGTACCAGCAGTAGCCAGCACATCCTTGGTCCCCGTCTTCTTCTTCTTCTCAGAAGAGGAGACGGGCCCTGTTCCCGAGGGAACAGGAGGACCAGCAGAAGCACCCCCCATCACGCCAGAGCGAGACGGGCCCTTCGAAGGTCCCGCAGGAGCCTTCTTAGGGGGGGAGGAGGCAGCCTTCTTCTTCTTCGGCTTGGAAGCCTTAGAAGTCGAAGGGGAAAGGCGGCAACAAGACAGAACAGACGACAAGAAGACGATGAAGACGACGACGACACCTTCCTCTTCTTCTTCCTCTTCTTCGTCAGCTCTCTCAGGACGGACGTCAGGTCTTCCATCCACGGAAAAGTCGGGCCAATTGCCGAAAGCAACACGCCCCGGAACTGATCCTGTCCGGAAAGACCTGAGACCGGTGCAGCACCTCCATGACGAGACGCGACGTGGGCAGGGGCAGGCACGGCAGGAGCGGCAGGGACATCAAACAGCAGGACCAGCACCATCAGGACAGCACCAGCACAGGACCACACCAGCCGGACCCAGCACCAACAGGACCAGCACCAGCAGGACCAGCACCAGCAGCAACATCAGCATGCGCGTCCCGCATCGCGCGCTTCGTAGGAGCGGTGCGAGCGGCTGGGAGGGCCAGCAACACTCGCTGCAGGTACGGCAGGTACGGCAGCCCATAGTTCCGGCGACACGAACCTCTCCAATTCAGCCAAACTCATCATTGGGACGGGCGGCAGATCCAGGGGCGAACTTTTGGGACAGCGAAAGTCGGGAGTCGGCAGGCACATAGAAAACAAAAAACCAGGTGGCGGCGGCACGCCCCTCTTAGGTTACAGTCAGCAATCGGCTTTTGGATTGATGCCGTTGGAGTCACCGACGCAATGTGTTGCGTTGTAAACCACATGAGGAGGGGCGGCGTACGCTGGTGTGGACACAGTATTAGTCGTTGTTGTGACTACACCATGAGTTACAACTGCCGACCCGCTAGACGTTGAATCAAGCCCTGGATACTGGGGGCGCCCTGCAAGTTACCAAAACGGGACGCCCACACCTGTCCAAGGTCGTCACTCACAGAATTGGTACACCTTGAGGGAGGAAAACAGTCGGGTCAGTTTAGAGGGGCACCCTCACGCTTGGGGGGGAGGGAACGAACCCCACCCAGAGCGGACGGAAGACCAGAGTACAATTGAACATTCGGGTATCGGGCACCTCCTCCACACTCGACGGATCGAGTGCCCAATGAGGAGAAGGACTCCGAAACCCCCCCCGACAGGGGAAGGCGCAAATCGTGGGGGCTGAGCTGGAGGCAGGAAGGATGACGAGGTATCCGTAACCAAAGGAGTCGCTGGAGAGCTTTCCGACGACTCCTTGGTCCGAACTTACGCTCTTCCACCCTCTACAGCACCGCACTGCCTCGGACCTCAATTTACAACACACATTACATGGTCGGTTTCGGGAGCATTCCTCGCCCCCGACACCGATAACATAATTCATGTGGATCAATGTCAGGATAAGAGCGGAATCCGCCGCATTTACGCCCCTCCAGCCCGGGACACACTCTACGGGCAGCTGGTGGGCGCGGCGAAAGCTCTTCTGATCCATAATTAATTCAATTCATTCCACAAGAAAAATGAAAAAAAGAGTACTTACAATTTTCCATTTCAAGACCACAAACAAAAAAAACCAGTCAGAAGAAATTGTAAACATCCAAATCCACACGACGAAATAGCGCAGGGCAGAGCGATGACGAACACGTCCTGTCACACCACGGCCGAAAGCAAAAGTGATTCTTCACCGCCGCGCGCACGATCGGACAAGCAGTTAACTACCGTTCTCCCCTTGTTCGAAGCTTACGACCGTCCCAGCTGCCGCTAGTTACCTTCCTATTGTTAAAGGACCGAGGGTTTGTATTACGTATCGGAACAAAGTCGGGTTAATGGGAGAGTTGCCCTCTCACTTCAAAGGAGAAAACCCCTTCAGAGCAGGGGGGGGGGGGGGGGGGGGGTGGGGGGGGGGGGGGGGGGGGGGAATCCCCAGAAGTGTTGTCCTGGTCCCCAACAACCCCCGTTCTTCCTCCCCCGACGTGTCGGAAGAAGAAAACAAAGTAAAAGCTTCCCATGATAGGGAAACAGCAAGCATGGGACGATTATTGAAGTAAGCAGTTGGGGTGGGTATAGCCCAGGGTTTTTTGGGAGAAGAATCACTCGACTCCAACAACAATGGAGCAGTGAACAAAACACCTTTCCAATGGTGCTCTGTTGAAACCTACTGGCGCACTAAACGATCAGCGGAGGGAGCGACTGTTTGTGGGGAAACCCCACCAGTCTCCCTTGGACCTCCAGTATGTCTTCTCCCCAAGGTGGGGGAGCAAGGCAGTGACCTTTGCCTAGGAGAACTGGTGGGACAAACAGTTGTCCCCTCAGAAAGCACTGTACTAACACTTGACACTTCATTATTAGAATTAGCCTTTTCTAGACAAGATTTAACCAAAAAACCTAATTCCATAACAGTACTAGCAAGAACATCAAACTTTTCTCAAACCTAGATTCGAGGCTGGCAACGGCATCAGGAGAAACTACACGGGAACTGGTAAAGGAGTTAAAGGAGCAGGAGAAGGAGGACTCAAGATTGAAGACATGGCTAAAGGAGGAGGAGAAGGAGAGACAGGACAAACTGGATCTGCAGAAGATGCAGAAGCTGCTACACTACTTTTACTTTCAGCTCTTAGCGCTGCCTTTCTCATCCTATCTTTTACTAGTTTATCACAATGTGCAAGGAAAACTTCCATTGATTATCACTCCAATCTATACACTTGTCACAAGCTGATTCACAAGTACACTCAGACCCATTACCTCTACATTTAATACACTGAGTGTGGGTCGTAAATAGGCTTAACCTTCAGCCTAGCCTTACATCCTCCTGCACAAAACCTAACACCTGAAGGGCTAGAGTCTGACATGAAGGCCTAATTGCCACAATTAATTGCAGTCAAGCTGACAAAAATATAAGCAAACAACTAGCAAACACAGGAAGTTGAGTACTTCACCAAAATACGACAATCAAAAACCATCCAGTGATGCAGAAAAAAGTCCGCACCAACCACTTAAGTTAACCAGGAGCCGGCAGAGAACGAATTGTCTTCACCTGAACAGTTGTACCTGTTCCTCAGTCGAGTGGCGGGAGATGACGTCATCTACACCGGCAATGGCGGCGCCACTGTGAAAGTTTAAATCTTTTGTCTGCCGCATAGGGAACCTACAGCTGTATAATCGTTTGGTAAGACACTGCAATAAAACTAAGATCAGTCAAACCCCAAAATCCAGAAAATAATCGTTAATTATAAAAAGTACACAACACTCTATATCACATACTCACTCGCAGGCCAACAATAGAGGAAAACCTGAATGGTAAAAAACAAGTGCTTGAACCACCTGAAAGGGACAGGACAA
This sequence comes from Macrobrachium nipponense, assembly GCF_015104395.2. Classification (NCBI taxonomy): domain Eukaryota; kingdom Metazoa; phylum Arthropoda; class Malacostraca; order Decapoda; family Palaemonidae; genus Macrobrachium; species Macrobrachium nipponense. Next base: position 37,752,978 of record NC_061105.1, read on the forward strand.
TGGATGGTTCTAACTACAAGATCCTATTCATTTTTAGTTTTCACACACACTACATTGTCCTCCTACCTCATGCGGGAATACACCTATCATAATAGAGGTAAGATTCATTTTAAAAATACACTAATACTGTAGTATCATAATAGGGGTAAGATTCATTTTAAAAATACACTAATACTGTAGTATAGTACTATACCAAATACAATATGTATGCAGTTTTTCAACTTGAGCCCAATGGTAAGCAATCTACTAAGTTGTGCAAAAGGTACTAGCCATACAGTATTCCCTAGCCATAACAACCAAAAGTGGCAAGGCTATAAGTTACAACTTACCTCACCCTTCTTCAGCAAATAGCCTTCTTTGTCTATTTGTGTCTGCGATATGCTGTAAGCACACAGATTCTTTTCGTTTATTTTCATCGTTGAACTCTAACAGATTCAAGAGGTATCTAGCAGCAAATAGCACAAACCTGCCAAACAGAGAGTATGGGTGCATTAAAGACTCTACTTAGTCAACAACCAATGCAGATATACAAATTAGTAGTACAATATTGCAACATAAGCATAACTATCTTTGGGAGTTTAGCTTTACAAAGATTTCTAGTGACATGTGTAAGTTCATATTATGCAGTATGCATTAGGAAGTCTTACACCATATGCAGATTCATACAGTGCATTTGTCTTTGTAATGATGAATTGTGAATACTTGATCATAGAAAAAAAGGCAATTTTTTAAAGTAATATGATGTTTTTAAAATAAAATACATAAAGTTTTATACATATGTACTTACCCAATACGTATTTACATAGCTACATACATATTAGTTTTCAAAATACAACAGCCTAAATTCAAATTCCACAATAACCGCCTTGATTGCTCAGTGAAGGTACACAATACCAGCCCCTAACAGCAATATTAGGAATGACTCGGCTAACCACCTCATTCTGTTTTATGCCTAGTGTTCATCAGAGGGGAGGAAGGGGGGTCTCCAATCATGTAATTACTGGGTAAGTATTATATATAAATCTTAATTTTATTACAAAAATCAAAAATTTTAAAAGTAAATTGTATTTTTTCTCCCTATACAAACCTGAGGCCCTTTACATTAGGAATTACTTTCAGCAAAGGCTGGAAAAGAGCCATTGAACTTTCAAACAAGGTGGTTAGCCAATTAACTACTTGTCTGGTAGTCATGAGTCCTGTCCTGTCCTGCAGACATAAACATTCTAATTTGCTTTTGGCCAGGATTTCAGATTGAGGGTGGCATGAGGTGGGCATAGTGTAATGTAAAGGACCTCAGGTTTAAATAGTAGTTAGGAAAAATACAACTTACTTTTAAGAATTGTGATTTGTTCCTATACGACATACAAACCATTGGTCCTTTACATTAGGGACTAACTGGTTGGAGGGAGAAATATGAGTCATTGTGAACTCACGAGCATAACAGTAAGTTAGAAAAGGTATTGGCAACATTGTGTAATAGAAATTTAACTCTAAACTCAGATAAATGTAGTTTTGGAATGGAAAAGTTAATATGTATGGGACACATTCTCTCCAAGGATGGCATTAAACCTACTGATGATAAAGTTAAAGCTGTAAATGAGGCTAAAAGACCAGAGAATATAAATGAGGTTAGGAGTTTCTGTGGCAGGTTTATCAATTATTTGTCAACTGTAGAAGAGCCTTTAAGAAGGGTAACAAGAAGGAATTTTACTTGTCAGTGGAGAAGTGAACAGGAACATTAACTTTAGGGGAAAAAAAAAAAGGAGACTTGCTTCTGCTAAAAGCATGGCATATCTTAATACTGTACTGCATACCCAAGTGATTGTACATTCTAGTCCAGTTAGACTTGGAGCTATTTTAGTACAAAAACAAAATGATGGATGGTTCAAACCAGTAATGTATGCTAGTAAGGCACTGACAGATGTTGACTGTTGCTACTCTAAGACAGAAAGAGAGGCACTTACTGTTACATGGGCTTGTGAGAGGTTTAGATTGTATGTTTTAGCTATTCATTTTGAAGTGATAAGTGATAATAAACCACCTGAAGTAATCTATTCTCCCAAGTCAAAACCTAATTTGCATATTTAAAGATGGGTTCTGAGACTGCAGGCTTTCAACTTTAAAGTAAAATACTACAAACTAGGAAGGACTAATGCAGCTGATGCATTGCCTAGACTACACTTACCAGATATTCCTAAAGGTAATGTAGCATACAAATATGACATTTTTGAAAGTAAAATTCTTTTATATCGAGGCAGTTAACTACTGGGCCAGTAATTACCTGCCGGCAGTGGGAAAGCACTGCCTCCCCACTGGCTCACAGAGTAGTCACTTAGATTACAGCCAGGACTTTGATGATGACCCCTGATATCAAGGGGGTGGGTGTTTGGCAGGACCACACAAGTAAAGGACTCCAGGTTTGTATGGTTAGGGAAAAATACATTTTACTTTAAAAAATGTCATTTGTTCCCACACAGTGTACAAACCTACTGTCCTTTACTTAGGAGACTCATCCTAAGATAGGGATGGAAGTCCTGTCTTGCTGGCTGAGAATGGAACCCAGGATGCCAGGATTCGGGCTTATAGCTCAGAGTCGTGGATCCTCCACACCGTGAGCCATGGTAAATGCGACCTGATGGCTGATAGCCTGGGTACCAAAAGGCATGAGCGTAGAACTCTCTCTGGCAACCACAACCAGGCTATATAATCATAACGAGTTTGCTGGGTTGCAGCACACTCCCCCTTGGAAAGGAGTGTGGAGACTGACTTCTGTGTGTCTACAGAAAAACCACTCGTCAGACATGAAATGCTTACCAGTATCGAAATCAGTGCCAAAGAATTGGTTTCAATGCTGTGGCCCCAAGTAAGGGGGAAAGGTGAAGAGAAAATAGGCCGGTCATACTCTCACATTCACCCCCAGCCTGACACGGAACCTCGATCCTCGATTCGATACTTCCGACCTCTGAGACCTCTGAGGGCACGGAGGAAGTTCAACCACTTGCTGAGAGGCTACCACAAGACCAAGGTCAGCTGTGTCGAGATAACTGTGGGTACAGTCTCTAAGGTAGAACCTGGTGAAGGTGGAAGGGCGAGACCATGTGCCAGCTTTCATCACCTGGGTTACAGAGAGGTTCTTCCTGAAGGCCAGAGATGTGCTCATTCCACGCACATTGTGAGCCTTCACTCGACTAATACCACCAAGTGGAAAGGAGGGAGGGGACAGGGCGCAGCAAATCAGCTCTCGAATCCATTGTGAAATGGTATTCCTCATAACACTCTTCTTTGAAGGACCAGTACTCACAAAGAGATGGTCCATTGGAGATAGTACCTCAGTGCTCTCAGAGGACAGAGAAGTAGCTCATCTGGATCTTCAGTTACCGTGCTCAGGCTCACAACCTGGAACGAAGAGCACTGAGAGTAGACCTGGGCCAGATTCTGGGTTTTAGCAACAAACTCAGGGACAAAGCTGAAGTAGGCCTTAGTCCAGCGCTCAGTATGAGTGACAGTATAGGCTAGGCCATGAAGCTCGCTGATTTGCTTGGAGGAAGCAAGGGCAAGAAGAAAAACTGTTTTCAGGGTGTCATCCCTGTCAGATGCCAGGGACAACGGTTCAGAAAGAGCTCTCTTCAAAGACCTGAGGACAGCAACGATGTCCCAGGGAGGAGGTTTCGCCAATACCGGAGAGCAACCCCCTTCAAAGCTTCGTATGAGAATACAGTGGACCCCCCATAATCACGTTCTCCTGATTCGCGGACTCACACATCTGCGGATTTCTCTCGAGAACATTTCCCCGCATTATTCGCGGAAAATTTGCCTATTCGCGGTATTTTTCTATGAGAAATATCCACAAATTCCTGGGGTTTTTTTTATCAATTTCATCATAAAATGCACTTTTTGTGATAAAACTATTAAAAAAACCAGGTATATACGTATAAAAATTTTAAGTGGGTTTTTCTTGAGTTTTAACTAACAAAATAGGAGGCTTTACGCATTTTTATAGGGGTTCCAACTATTTGCGGGTTCTAACTATTCATGGGGGGGGGGGGGGGGGGGGGGGGGGGGGGGGGGGGGGGGGGGGGGGGGGGGGGGGGGGGGGGGGGGGGGGGGGGGGGGGGGGGGGGGGGGGGTGGGGGGGGGGGGGGGGGGGGTTCCGGTACACATCCCCCACAGATATGGGGGGACAACTGTAGAGAGTCCCTCCGAGGAAGAGAGTTTGATTCCCATCAGTCTGAAGACTTGGCTCAAGGCCAAGCGATAGCCTTTTACCGCCGAGACCGAAAGGAGCTTCTCTCTCTGGAGGTAGAGTAAGGAGTCGGCAATCAAGGGGATAGAGGTTCCAAGAGGAGAACAACCTCTAAGACGACACCAACCACAGAAGATGGCCCACTTGGTCTGATAGACAGATGTCGAGGACTTCCTGAGGTATGTATCCTGACATTGCTGTTGCAGCCTCTCGCAAAAAGCCTTTCTCTATGAGGAGCTGCTGGATAACCTCCACGCGTGAAGATGTAGGAAGCTCACTTTGTTGTGGAAGAGCCTCACATGTGGTTGGCATAGGAGGTCGGGGAGCGGCGGAAGCGCTCTCAAAGTCTCTACCAGCAG